>NC_068356.1:119325980-119625980 GCF_020536995.1 Dreissena polymorpha | reverse complement strand
ACCGATTTGTATTATATATTGATATCTAATGAATGTATAATTACACTGAATTTATGAAAAATTACTCTTTTTGCACTCTTTTTCTCGAACAGATTTTACGTTAATATTGAACGAAAATCAAGTGTAGTTTTTAAGCTGTTCTACTATACATATTGCGGTCGTCTTTTTGTGAAATAATAATAATATATTTTCTTCCATCTTTTATCGATTGCACATATGTTGTAGCTACGTCCTAGTTTTCCGTGCACTACTTATCAACGCAGTTACTCCCCTTGTAATCAGGCGTGTCAGTTAATCATCATCAAGTAATTCAGTATAATAAAATTTATGATAAACACAATTCTGTTTCTGTAATAAACAAATAAAGCGTTGTTTACAATCTACCTTTTTTTCTCTATCCTGATATATAAAGTAAACATGGTCAAAACACAAAAATATACTTGTAAATATGTACATATTGGAATTATTTTTTTTATAAATACTTATCACAACCCTGTATGTATTGAGTATTGATTTAGGTGTTAATTTACTGGAAAATATACAGGATTCGCTGCCTTTTTGTTTCCCCTCTCACTGTAAAAACATGAGGCGGAAAAAATAAGTACCTTTCTATTTAATATGTATTATATTACATGTATATAGATTTATCATGCAAATTCCCGTGTAAAATTGTATTTTTTTTATATGTAATGATATCAAATTTAAGATATTTAAAATACAGCATTTAATACCATTTGCCACGATACTGCTTCTTTTTGTCTCATGTGTATGCAGTTCCAAGTAAGCAAGAAAGAATTCTGTTCCTATTAAGTATGAAATGCATAACACATACATCCTGGTTAAATATGTTTGAAACAAAATAAAATACACAATCCAAGCGGTACAATAGGGGGCGTTGTGGTTCACAAACGCAGCTCTTGTTTTAACTATTTTGGTATGCAGGCATTTAAAAACTGTATGTAAACAGCTCATACATAAAAAACATTAATGTTTTCCTATATCAGTAGTTAATTAATATAACACACCCAATAAACGATAAATTAAATAACATACATGTTTGTAAAAACATATTGGATTATTTACTTCATTAATGCCATTACAACGTGTCAGAATTATTTTGGGATAGATGTCAAAACAAATTTTTTGATTTTTTAAGATACCTCAACTTTAATAAAAAGTAAACGTATACACAAGCTACGCTCAAAAAAGTACAATTACTATTTAAAGCTGTACTGACAGTTTTTAAACGCACGGTACATCAACCACAAATTATATACTCGTTCTAATATCTAGAGTAATAACCCGTTCACAGCTAACGGTTAAAACAAGTGGTAGGCAGGGAATATGCATTTTTTTTATGTGAGGTTGATTGCTAACGGTTGATAATATAATGGGTTATTTGTATTGATCCGTTGGATGAATGCATTGTACGTCTGCTTATGAAAACACTTTGACAGCTGTTATGTTTTGCTTTTGTGTTGTTGAAATAGTCATATTTAAGTTGTGCAAACAATTTCTGTATTTTTATACTCTTCTTTATTGTGCGACTTTTTAGAAAATACAATATATTTGTATTGAAGTTTTTTGTGTTTTTTTATATTACCATTTATTATTATTGGGTGTACTAGGTTGCCACAATGTACTGGATTTTCTTTTTATAAATGAAATACAATTATGAACACATGCGTATGGTACAAGTGTCAGTACAAACCATGTTAACATATAAATAACGAAAACATTATAAATTAAATAATAAATATATTATAAATTATAAATAAATTAAATATTAAATAAATTATATGTGTACTACATAAAGTTCGAACAATCGTTACATGAACAAATGTATTTAATTGGTATTTAATTGTTACTAATAAATACCTTAATTGTATCTTAAGCGAATGCACTACTCAGGCTTTATGAATACATGAGAACTGTATATATGCACACATAGTTGTTGTTACGCCTTGTACGTGTTCTTACTTTAACTGCCGTGATTGTATACATGTGTACTGAATATATGTACACATTGTTGCTGTTACACCTTGTACGTGTTCTTACTTTAATGCTGTTACACCTTGTACATGTTCTTACTTTAATGCTGCGATTGTATACATGAGTACTGTATATGTGCACACATTGTTGTTGTTAATTACTTTAATGCTGCGATTGTATACATGAGTACTGTATATGTGCACACATTGTTGTTGTTACGCCTTGTACGTATTATTACTTTGTAAGAACACATTTTTTTTGCGTTTGAAGATTATGTTTTATGTAGGTCTACAGTAGTCACGTCAAATTTAATAGTATACTGTGTAATGCAATGCTAATAGATATATAAGTTTTTCATGAGCTGACAATATGCTATTGGTCGTTTTCATGCTATAATAAACACAGTCATACACAATTAAGAGCACACACACGCGCGCAGACACATACACGCTATACACTGCTATATTTGTTAAATACATACACACATCCACTGAAAATATTTTTGTTACATACATAGACACTTCATTAAAAAAAAGGCCATTACGGCTGTCTAAACTTTCGATTTTCGTGTTTTAGACTGCCATAGAGTGGCGTCTCTTAATACATACTAAACAGTTTAAAATTATATTCTAGTTTTGCTTGGTAAACCGTAGCGGCAATTTAGCGTGCACTAGATTGCCACAATGTACGGGAACTTTTTATGAATGAAATAAAATTATGAACACATGCATACACACACGAACTTATGTAGGTCTACAGTAGTCACGTCAAATTTAATAGTATACTGTGTAATGCAATGCTATTAGATATATAAGTTTTTCATGAGCTGACAATATGCTATTGGTCGTTTCATGCTATAATAAACACAGTCATACACAATTAAGAGCACACACACGCGCGCAGACACATACACGCTATACACTGCTATTTTTGTTAAATACATACACACATCCACTGAAAATATTATTGTTACATACATAGACACTTCATTAAAAAAAAAGGCCATTACGGCTGTCTAAACTTTCGATTTTCGTGTTTTAGACTGCCATAGAGTGGCGCCTCTTAATACATACTAAACAGTTTAAAATTATATTATAGTTTTGCTTGGTAAACCGTAGCGGCAATTTAGCGTGCACTAGGTTGCCACAATGTACGGGAACTTTTTATGAATGAAATAAAATTATGAACACATGCATACACACACGAACATAATAAATACACTATGATTAATTCAATTATTAAAACTCCACATATGACTTAAAGGAAATAATTAAGTATTTTGTTTCTTTCAGTTGTTTGCATTAAATATTATCTTGAAATAGTGATTTATGATTATATTTACTGACTTGTATATGCTATTTTTATTTTTATTCAGTTCATTTTAGATGTCGAAAGGATACCCTAAAATGTTCACTTTAGTGAATATAGTCGTTTATTATTTTTCTCTTACTCTTGTGATTATTTTTTTTATTTCTTCATTTCTATGGAATATTCATCTTTTTGTTTCCATAATTTGTGTTTTCTTTTTTTCGTTGTTTGTATGTATGGATATCTTATCGTTTATAATAGAAAGCAACTGGACTTTAAAAAAAAATAAAGATCAACCGGACAAGCACACACACATTATCATTTACAACACCCTTCACCATTTTAAATGATTAAATTATGTACTTTAAATGTAAAAGGGCTAAACAATAAAGATAAACGCATAAAAATCTTCAAATGGTTAGACGAAAAAAAAAATAGTATATGCCTAATACAGGAAAGTCACTTGACACATACTTTAGCACAAACCTTAAAAGATGAATGGGACGGAGAAATCTATCTCAGTGGACAACATACTAATAAACAAGGCATTGCCTTTCTGATAAAAAGTAACATAGGGATCACAGTTGATAACCTTAACGAAATAATAATTGGCAGACTAGCAAGTATAGATATAAAAATACATGAAACACAACTAACATTAATCAACGTTTACGGTCCTAACATAGATGACTCCACATTTTACGAAACATTACAATCCATTATAATTAATAACCAAGATAAAAATATTATAATCGGTGGTGATTTCAATACTGTCCTGAACCCAGTATTAGATAAAAAGAATGGAAACCTTTATACTCATCCTAAAAATAGAAATATTTTAAATAACATAATTGAAAACTACAATATGATAGATATCTGGCGTACAGTACACCCAAACGAAAGCAAATTCACCTGGCACTCAAACACAAAACCAACAATATTTTGTAGACTAGACTATTTTTTAATATCTGAATCTCTTTGCAACATTATTGACACATGTAACATAAAACCAGGATTTATGACTGATCACTCTCTAGTTGAACTTAAACTGCATAATATACAACCTGAAAGATGCCCAGGATACTTTAAAATTAACAACAGCATCTTATTGGATACACAATATCAAACACAAATAAAACAGGAAATATTAAATACAGTTCAAAATAATAAAGATGCAAACCCAAACACCTTATGGGAAGTAATTAAAGGAAATATACGTAACACAACAATTAGATACACATCATTTAAACAAAAAGAAACACACAAACTTGAAACTGAAACCATCAAAACCATTGAAACACTTGAAAAACAATTGCATCAAACAAACACAAATGATACCACCGACATTGAAAATGAAATAACATTTAAAAAACAAATATTAGATGGAATCTATCATACACGTCTCAATGGAATAATACTAAGAGCGCGTGCACAGCATGTTGAACACAATGAAAAAAATACAAAATACTTCGCAAACATTGAAAAACGTAGAAGTGAACAAAAAACTATACACAAATTAGTAGTCAATGGCAAAGATATAACAAACATGACTCAAATACTAGAAGAACAACGTTTATTTTTCGAAACCCTCTATAAACGAAAACATGTTGAAAATAACACCCTTTTTAAAAATACACATCATGCTTTAAACGAAGAGGAAAAACAACTGTGCGACGGATTGCTTAATGAATATGAATGTGGATTAGCCCTAAAAGATATGCAAAATAACAAAAGCCCAGGATCTGATGGCATCACAATCGAATTTTATAAAATATTCTGGAATGATATAAAAACACATCTTATTAATTCACTAAACTATTCATTTAACAACGAAAACTTAACTACGCTACAAAAACAAGGTATTATATCACTTATTCCAAAACCTGGAAAAAACTTAGAATCCTTATCAAACTGGCGTCCGATTAGTTTACTAAACAATGATTATAAAATTGCAACTAAAAGTATAGCAAACAGAATAAAAAAAGTATTACCAGCAATCATTTCAAGATCTCAATCTGGTTTCATAAAGGGACGTTACATTGGTGAAAACGTTCGTCTTATCCAAGAATGCATAAACTATTTCAACAATTCAAATAATCCTGGTCTAATATTCTTTGCAGACTTCGAAAAGGCATTCGATTCGCTTGATCATTCATTTATGTTCTCTTGCTTAGAAAATATGAACTTTGGTGAAAGTCTCATTCAATGGGTCAAATTATTCTATACCGATATTAACAGTTTAATCATTAACAATGGCTTCTTTTCAAACAGTTTTAACATCGAACGAGGGGTTCGACAAGGATGTCCACTCTCATCATCGCTATTTATTATCTGCATCGAGTATCTATCACATCACATCCAATCAAATAAACACATAAAAGGCATATCACTAGAACCTGACGAAGAAATCAAACAGTCCCTATTTGCTGACGATGCAACTTATTTTTTAAACGACAATTACGATTCTTTCCATAACCTAATAGAATCGCTAACCCTTTACGGAATGACATCGGGTCTGAAACTAAACAAAAGTAAATGTACTGTGCTACGAGCAGGTAAATTAAAACAAAGTAATGTCCTATATAAAAAAGAAATGAAATTTAATTGGACATCCGATGAAGCCACAACGTTAGGAATTACTTTCACAAATAATGAAAAAGATACAGTTCTTAAAAACATACTACCTAAATTACAGAATTTTAAAAACTGCTTAAAATCATGGCATCACCGTAAACTTACACTTATCGGAAAAAAACACAGTATTGAAAACGTTTGCACTTCCTAAATTAATTTATGTATTAACAGTCCTCCCAAATCCACCAAATGATATTATTAACGATATAAAATCAGCAATATTTAATTTCATATGGGACGGTAAGCCTGATAAAATAAAACGAACTCAGTTAATTCAATCTGTAGAAAATGGAGGTATCCAATTAACGAACATTGACTCATTCTTGAATGCAATCAAATGCAGCTGGGTTAAAAGATACCTAGACAATGCCAATACAAGTAAATGGAAATTATTCTATCAGAAAATCCTAAAAAAATATGGTGACTCCTTACTCTTTGAATGTAACATCAGCAAATCTATCTTACATGAAATTGCAAACGAAAACATATTTCTGTCTGATGTTCTATCAGCATGGTGTGATGTCACGCATAACCTAGAAACCCAAACAAGCAGTAAAACTATTCTATGGAACAATAAAGACATAACTTCAAACAATAAGACGTTTTTCTATAAAGATTGGTTTGAACGAAGCATTAAATATGTCGACCAATTATATGACTACAGAATTAAGGATTTCTACTCTTTTAATGATATATGCTACATATACGGAATACCTTCAAATAATTTTCTGAAGTACTACACATTAATCAAAAGCATACCCATACACATTAAATCTGAAATCAATACAAATAATACACCATGTACTCAAACAACATTCGTAGAAAATATACTTGGAAGAAAAAACAAAACAAATAAAATATTTTACACACTACAAATTAAAAACCCAACAGAAAACTCAAAAACCCAAAATAAATGGCAAGTCCTTTTCGGAGTACATGAACTTAATTGGAAACACATATTTACCATGCCATATAAAGCAACTATTGAAAGCACTCTGAGAAATTTTCAATATAAATACATACATAGAATTATAGCTACAAATAAATACCTCTTTAAATGCAAATTATCTAACTCAAATCTGTGTGACTTCTGCAGTGAAAACATCGAAACTATAGAACACCTGTTTTGGGAGTGCAAACACATCCAGCCTATTTGGAATCATTTAACATCTTTTCTTGAACAACAGCAACTAAACGTTAAATTATCTTTCTTAAATGTAAGTTTCGGAATTTACTCATTGAAATCAAAAGATTGTAATAATATTGTGAATTTTATTCTTATAATGATGAAATTGTTCATCTTTAACATGAAGTTCAAAAAACAAGTACCAAATTTTAATTGTTTTATCCATAGTCTTAAACTTAAAGTCCAGATTGAGAAAGAAATAGCCCTCAGTAATGACACATTACAAAACTTTGAACAAAAATGGAATCGGATTAAATTCTCATGATGCTTGTCCACTTATATACATTTCACTCTAATGTAAGTTATCTTTCAAAAATATTTTTGTATGTTTTTTTTTTCAATCTTATAAGATCATTTTGAATATACAACGAAACACACAAGTCCAGTATGCTTTCTTCCGACTTTATACAACTCATCATTTTTCATAACAATTCTTCTATTATTTTTTTCTTTTCTCTTTAAAAAAAAAATACATATTAGCATATCTTGTATAACATGTCTGAACTTTATTGCTTTGTACAATCACTATGTTGTATATATTCATGTATACATTGTATGTATTATATTGAATAAAAAAAAAAAAAAAAATAAAAAAAAATAAAAATAAAAAAAAAAAAAAAAAATTATTATTATTAGGGATTATTATATTATTATATAAATTCCTTTTATTTTTACTCTTCCTGTGTTTCTGACAAACACACATCTACAAGAATTCATGTCACACCAAAACTCAAAATTAAAAACAAGAGCTGTCAACATAGGATGACTTATGCCCCCTATAAAAGCTTGATAGAAGTTATGAGCTTTTTTCGAAACCTAAACGCAGATTTTGAAACCTAAACGCGGACCCTAAGTTCAAGGTCAAGGTCACAGGGGTCAAAATTTGTGTACGTATGGAAAGGCCTTGTCCATATACACATGCATACCAAACATGAAGGTTATATCTCAAGGGAGATAGAAGTTATGAGCATTTTTCAAAACCTAAACGCAGATTTCGAAACCTAAACGCGGACCCTAACTTCAAGGTCAAGGTCACAGGGGTCAAAATTTGTGTACGTATGGAAAGGCCTTGTCCATATACACATGCATACCAAACATGAAGGTTATATCTCAAGGGACATAGAAGTTATGAGCATTTTTCGAAACCTAAACGCAGATTTCAAAACCTTAACGTGGACCCTAAGTTCGAGGTCAAGGACACAGGGGTAAAAAAATTTGTGCGTATGAAAAGGCGTTGTCCATATACACATGCATACCAAATATGAAGGTTATATCTTAAGGGACATACAAGTAATGAGCATTTTTCGAAACCTAAACGCAGATTTCGAAACCTAAACGTGGACCCTAAGTTCAAGGTCAAGGTCACAGTGGTAAAAAAGAATTGTGCGTATGGAAACGCCTTGTCCATATACACATGCATACTAAATATGAAGGTTATATCTCAAGGGACATAGAGGTTATGAGCATTTTTCGAAACCTAAACGCAAAGTGTGACAGAAAGACGGACAGACAGACAGACAGACGGACAGTCCGATCACTATATGCCCCCTTTTCTTCAAAAGGGGGCATAATAAGATGTAATGGACAGATACATATGCTCGTCGCCAAAAACATTTGCAGACAGTTTGGTGAGGATTTGCTTAAAAGTGTATAATTAAAAGAGCCGTAACTGTGAGTTGTGTATTTTTTGCAAAACAATGGGCAGTAACTCTGAAGTTGCTGGTGTAAATTGGCTGGTAATTATTGGCATGCATTCTCAACATGTCCAGAAAGTCTGGTGAAGAATACATGACAATTGGAT
Organism: Dreissena polymorpha; assembly: GCF_020536995.1. Classification (NCBI taxonomy): domain Eukaryota; kingdom Metazoa; phylum Mollusca; class Bivalvia; order Myida; family Dreissenidae; genus Dreissena; species Dreissena polymorpha. Next base: position 119,617,059 of record NC_068356.1, on the reverse strand, counting down.
GAGTAAAAGAGCGGAAATGTCACATTTTTTGTAAAAATATATAGTAATAACCAGGCATCAAATTTCAAGTGCAAAATGATCGATTTTCAAAGTTGCCCTGATTTTTACATCAAAAATCATTTTCGGAAAGTTTTGCAAAGATTGGATCAAATGTTTACGACCTAGAGGGCGGAAACAATTCATGCACAGCCCCCAAACTGCCAAGGGTGCTATAAAGGGTGTGCAAAACATAAATTGCACTCATTTCAATGGTTAACATTACTTAAATAATAATGGTAGCGCAGTAATCTCTTTCCATCGTACCTTCGAGATCTTCGAGGAAAAGTTCTCCATACATCTGCCAGTATGGTATGTACACAACACTTTTCAAAAGGTACCATGAGGGTGGGGAGTTGGGGAACAGATTTGCCTGGTACATGATCCCAAAACTGAGCAGGAACACAATGAATATGCCCACGAAAAACAGCAGGTCAATCAACTGAAAATACATAACAAAAGGCAGGGTTAAATATTCTGTGAAATAATCAACTTGAATATTTTAATCTTCATCGTTGCCATTGAATCCTTCTTATGAGGCAATACAAAAAAATCCATCAAAATAATGTAACTGAATATACCAATAATAACTTCTTTTATGTGTATTTTATTTACACATATGCAATGCATTTTAGAATACATATTATTCCATACCATATTCTTGATCATGATGACTTTTGGCCCAATGTTTTTCTCCACAAAAAATGTCTGCATAAAGCGCAAGTAATACATGGCCACTGTTATGCTGAAAACAAACATCAGCAAGCTCATCAAAAATGATCACTTGCATAAAACAAGAGCACCGCATAACGGGTGCCACGCTTGGCTGCGAAAGCTTGTCAGAGATTTTTAATTTTTTTTAGAGGTCACAGTGACCTTGACCTTTGACCTAGTGACCCAAAATGGGTGTGGCGTGTAGAACTCATCAAGGTGCATCTACATTTGAAGTTTCAAAGTTGTAGGTGGAAGCACTTTGATTTTAGAGGCAATGTTAAGGTTTTTGTTAAAGTTTTATATTAGAGGTCACAGTGACCTTGACCTTTGACCTAGTGACCCAAAAATGGGTGTGTTATGTAGAACTCATCAAGGTGCAACTACATATGAAGTTTCAAAGTTGTAGGTGGAAGCACTTTGCTTCTAGAGCCTTTGTAAAAGTTTGATATTAGAGGTCACAGTGACCTTGATCTTTGACCTAGTGACCCAACAAGAGCACCGCATAACGGGTGCCACGCTCCGCTGCGAAAGCTTGTCAGAATTTTTTTTTATTTAGAGGTCACAGTGACCTTGACCTTTGACCTTGTGACCCAACAAGAGTGTTCGTCAGTAACACAATGCCCCCAACTGCCCGCTTTGAAATTAAAATAGGGGGGAAGGGTGGGGGGGAGGGTCTCACAGTCATTTATGACCATGTCAGACAGCACTGACAACCAATGCCTGTGGTTAAAAAGAGATCATAGCCAGAGTTGATCATGTATCTATCGACATAAGTCCACAGGTAGGTAATGAACATGGAAGAAATGATAATTATATCATTAAAAAAAAAACTTTGACAAATCAATCATTTTAGTTATAAATAATCAAAATAATAAATCTGTACAGTAACTGTGAAAAGAACTTCAATTCTTGGTAAGGAAATATATAATATGACATTTATAATTAAATAAATTACTTCCCTTGAAAATAATTGTCTCTTACGTATCTCTATTTTAAGTAGCAAATAATTAAAAGCCACTACCGTGACTGTAGATTCACCACTCAAAATGTGCAGCTCTATGAGATACACATGCATGCCAAATATATCAAGTTGCTATGTTCAATATTAAATAAGTATCTCCCTTAAAAGCTTATTACTTCCGTTGGATTTGTATTTTTTACCATAGACTGTAAAGGATGACCTTGACCTTGACCTTTTACCATGATGTGTTTGTCAGAAACAAAATGCCATCTACTGCACCGCTTTGATTTATTTAACAAAAATATATACATGGGCAGGTCAGATAACTATGTCCATTTAAAGCTTATTACTTCACTTGGATTTGTTTTTTTCGACCCTAGAACTTGAAGGATGATGTTCACCTTGAAATTTTACCACTCAAAATGTGCAGCTCCACGAGATACACATGCATGCCAAGTATCAAGTTGCTATCTTCAGTATTTAAAAAGTTATGACCAATGTTAAGGTTTAAGCACGACGCTTACGGCGGACGAGCTGGCTATGACAATAGCTCGGGTTTTCTCTGAAAACAGCCGAGCTAAAAATGGGTGTGGCGTGTAAAACTCATAAAGGTGCATCTAAATATGAAGTTTCAAAATTGTAGGTGGAAGCACTTTGATTTTAGACCCAATGTTAAGGTTTAAGCATGACGCCTACGGCGGACGGTGGACGAGCTGGCTATGACAATAGCTCGGGTTTTCTCCCAAAAAGGCCTCGCTAAAAATTAAGCTATGCCGTGTTTAATGGATATTATGCCATATAACAACAGTTGTATAAGAAATTGAAAATGGTAAAATAAATAAACAATAACAAATCAATACACCAACCGTCTTTGCTTGTTTATCTGTTAACCACATCGAACAAAAACATAACCCTACATCTTTTACCATTTCAAAATCTGAAACAAAAAATCATAAACATTAACATGTGGAAAATTTGCAAATAGATACACCTATGTGTACACTTACCTGTAGAAAATCCTCGCATAGACAAACTTGTCACCTGTAAGGGTGAATCGAAGTATTACAGAGAGAATGAAGATCATGTACATGGTCAGGTCAAACTTGTTCCATAGGGATGAGAACCAGGCTCGAACCTTGTACAACAGCGATCGACGGTCATTGGAAATCAACTGCAATCAGAACAGATACAATATTAAACAAGCAAATTCGTTGAATTGATATTCCCCACCAATATGCTTCTGGACACAAAAGTGTTATATTTGACACTCAGCTAAAAAAGCATTTTTTAAGATACAAAGGGCCATAACTCCGTTATTAACAGATGGTGTACAATGCCATTTGGCATGCTTTATCCTCTTATCCATATATATATACTCATACCAAGTTTCAATCAAATCCACCAAAGCACTTCCAAGATATGGCTCCGGACATAAAAGTGCCGGCCGGACGGAAAGACGGACGGACGGACGGACAACGCCAAAACAATATTCCTCCGCCTATGGCAGGGGATAATAAGCACAGTAACAAAGAAAACACTAAAATCACATGTTGCTATATGTTGCATGATGTTATAGAATGTTGATATAGGGGCATATCTTTGTAATGTTTATGGTAGGATAATAATAATCACACATCAATAACTTAAAAACATGGAACAATGTCTGCGAGTTTGAATGTTGTATATTGATTAATAGATAATGGACAATGCCTTCAGACAAGATTGTTACCATGGACAGACAGAAAGACATCCATGTTGATTCCAGTATACCAACTTTTACTTCTTAAGGGGTATATAAATATAGGCTTTAACCCTTTCCCTGCTCAGAATTAAAGTGAAAATGGCTTTCTGCAACCAGCATAAAACTAGAATAGACTGCAATTAACATACAGTCTGTTAAGGTTCTAAGCTGTTTGCTGCTCACCTGTATCTAAGGGTAAGAAGTCTTTCAATTAATTAAATTTTCTCAGGGATTACAAACCCATCAAGAAGCGTATCTAAGCAGTAAAGGGTTAAGATCATCACCTGTCTGATTTCTTCCGTAAACATGGTGAGAGTCCATCCCCAGACGACGTACTCTATCACAGTGGTGCTTTCCTTTAGGTCCACAAGCACAAAGTAGGAAAATAGACCCAAGAAGATTACGTAATGTAGCTGAAATTGACAATACATAGTTTAAAGAGGAATGTTGCTTTAAGGTTTATTGCCCAAAATATTATTCTGCAGAGACAAACCATTTATGTTTATATGAATTTCAAAGAGGACAACCAAGGAATCTTCTCTTCCTAATTTGAATGCCACTTGTTTAGGAGATGTCCTTTCACATTTCCCTTTTCAAAAATCTATTTCAGCTAAAGTGACATACACATGCAACAAGCTTGAACAATATATTAACTGTTTATAAAGGACCACCATGTCAATATTTCTGGGAAGTTGCATCAAAATTCACCTCCTGTTTTATAAGATGATGCCACTTCAACCAATTGTGGATGCAAACCAAATACACAAAAGCACAAAATCACAGTGTGCTCAGGAAAGCTAGAAATGTAAAGTGCCAATAAATGCACACAAACAGACACTCTACTCACAGTATTTGCAGTAAATACGGTTACAGGGGCTGTGTAGAAGTAGTAGATGGCGTCAACAATGCCAATTGTTCCCTGCCTTTTGTCCCCAAACATGTTCACCTTGTACAGTTTTTTGGCTGGTTTACGGTTCCTTCGAGATTTGGACCTCACAAAAATGTCATCTTTACCATCATTAGGGTCGTTTGGCGCTACCTGAAAGGTCACAATATCAATTATTAAAATAATCAACCATGTTTAGGAAGAAGAACATATTTTGACAACCTTTTTGATAAATATCATGTGAATGGCCTCCTTGATCCCTCATTTTGTAAGTGGCCTCCCCCTGAAACCCTCACCTTGTTTTCTATGATCTTCACCTCCTCCTTGGCAGCCACTACCTCCTCCTCCCCCTCATGCAGGGCATCATATTCCTCCTCCTCCTCGGTGAGCCCTTCACTTGTTGTGAACTTGATGGTAAGTATGAACAATGGCATCAGCAGGGACAGGACAATCTAGATGGGGGAAAAAGTTTAAGGCATTTGTTTAATCTTCTGCAATCGAAATAATTGACATGCTTTCAAACCTTCACATGTAAAGACATCAAAACATTATCTCACTCAAATCAAAATAATGTCAAAATATGGAAGTAAACAATTAAGAACTGTATTGCTTTAGAACAATGTGCTGTTTGTATCAGGAATAGATCATTTTATTACAGAAAAACATACCTTGACATTACTGATATTTATCCATTATATTTATTTAAGATTAACAGTTGATACACCACTTGAGGCGTACTCAAACATACAATGACACAGACTGTTGCACCCCCCCCCCCATTCTTTGCACACAACCAATACACTGATAACAACAGACTGACCTAGTTGCACCCCCTCCCCATTCGTTGCACACAGCCAATACAATGCCAACACCGGACTTACCTTCCATGACTGCGTGTACAGGGCCATGCGACCCTTCCATATGAGGTTGAGCTTAGTCTGGCAGCAAGTGTGTCCCATGAACTTCATCAGGGTGTTGGTGTCAGCCAGAGCAAACAGCGTGGTGTTGCCAAAGGGCTCCAACCTTTGCACGAGCAGCTGATGAGCCATGTGCTTGTCCCGCTTGTAACACTCAGACAGCACCCCATACGCCATGTCTTCATACATACTGTCACACAACAGGTGGGAATATATCATAGGGTGACATTAATATCTACCCACATACGCCATATCTTAATACATACTGTCACAGGTTGGAATATGTCATAGGGTGTCTTTAATATCTACATATATTTGAAAAGTAAAATTTTGATTTTAATAACATTTATGTGGAAATTGAGACAAATGAATAGTTCATCTAGTTTAGTTTGATCCCAGTAGTTATTGAGAATAATCATTAAGTGTATGTAGTTATTGTCCATTATCATATTTGATTGTATGTAACTATTGCAATCAAATATACTAAAATAACACACATAAAAAATAAATCCGTCATACCACTCAAAATGCATGATAATAAGACCCAATTTGACAAGATTGGATTGATGGGTTGGTGGAAAATTAATTAAACTTACTTCATTTTAAACTATTTACTGAGCAAACATAATGGTATTCTTAATTCTCAAACCTAATGCTGGCTTGGTGTAACACCTACTTTGCGTGATCAAGAAGATCTAGAGAGAGCTCCAGTTCCTCTTCTGCATCTGCGATCTGGGCTAATGCCTTCAGGATGGCACACGCAATCAAGGCAGAACCTGGAAATGACAGGTAATTTAGCAATATCATGCAATATATTGTAAGCCATATGCTTCCAGTCTCCTGGTCAGGCATTGGTGTGGTCTGGTCAGAGCTGCCCTGTAGGAACTAATGAGACCATGATACCTTGCCTGTCTTTATTTCCTGGCCAGGCATTGCTGCAGTCTGGTCAGAGGCTGCCCTGTAGGAGCTTATGATACCATGATACCTTGTCTGTCTTTATCTCTTGGCCAGGCATTGGTGCAGTCTGGTCAGAGGCTACCCTGTAGGAGCTAATGAGACCATGATACCTTGCCTGTCTTTATCTCCTGGCCAGGCATTGGTGCAGTCTGGTCAGAGGCTGCCCTGTAGGAGCTAATGAGACCATGATACCTTGTCTGTCTTTATCTCCTGGCCAAGCATTGGTGCAGTCTGGTCAGAGGCTGCCCTGTAGGAGCTAATGAGACCATAATACCTTGTCTGTCTTTATCTCCTGGTCAGGCATTGGTGCAGTCTGGTCAGAGGCTACCCCGTAGGAGCTAATGAGACCATGATACCTTGTCTGTCTTTATCTCCTGGCCAGGCATTGGTGCAGTCTGGTCAGAGGCTACACTGTAGGAGCTAATGAGACCATGATACCTGGTCTGTCTTTATCTCCTGGCCAGGCATTGGTGCAGTCTGGTCAGAGGCTGCCCTGTAGGAGCTAATGAGACCATGATACCTTGTCTGTCTTTATCTCCTGGCCAGGCATTGGTGCAGTCTGGTCAGAGGCTACCCCGTAGGAGCTAATGGGACCATGATACATTGCCTGTCTTTATCTCCTGGTCAGGCTTTGGTGCAGTCTAGTCAGAGGCTACCCCATAGGAGCTAATGAGACCATGATACCTTGTCTGTCTTTATCTCCTGGCCAGGCATTGGTGCAGTCTGATCAGAGGCTACCCTGTAGGAGCTAATGAGACCATGATACCTTGCCTGTCTTGATCTCCTGGCCAGGCATTGGTGCAGTCTGGTCAGAGGCTGCCCTGTAGGAGCTAATGAGACCATGATACCTTGTCTGTCTTTATCTCCTGGTCAGGCATTGGTGCAGTCTGATCAGAGGCTGCCCTGTAGGAGCTAATGAGACCATGATACCTTGCCTGTCTTTATCTCCTTGCCAGGCATTGGTGCAGTCTGGTCAGAGGCTACCCCGTAGGAACTAATGAGACCATGATACCTTGTCTGTCTTTATCTCCAGGCCAGGCATTGGTGCAGTCTGGTCAGAGGCTGCCCTGTAGGAGCTAATGAGACCATGATACCTTGTCTGTCTTTATCTCCTGGCCAGGCATTGGTGCAGTCTGGTCAGAGGCTACCCTGTAGGAGCTAATGAGACCATGATACCTTGTCTGTCTTTATCTCCTGGCCAGGCATTGGTGCAGTCTGGTCAGAGGCTGCCCTGTAGGAGCTAATGAGACCATGATACCTTGCCTGTCTTTATCTCCTTGCCAGGCATTGGTGCAGTCTGGTCAGAGGCTACCCCGTAGGAACTAATGAGACCATGATACCTCGTCTGTCTTTATCTCCTGGTCAGGCATTGGTGCAGTTTGGTCAGAGGCTGCCCTGTAGGAGCTAATGAGACCATGATATCTTGTCTGTCTTTATCTCCTGGCCAGGCATTGGTGCAGTCTGGTCAGAGGCTGCCCTGTAGGAGCTAATGAGACCATGATACCTTGTCTGTCTTTATAGCGGACAGGGTAGCTCATGACCAGATTGCCTGATTGTGCAGACTGGTCTTTGCATAACTGTGCAGGCCTAAAATGGCAGAAGACCCGTTTTGCAGGTTGCAGCTCAAGTGAGATTCAAACAAAGACTCTTAAAGGGGTGTGCATGATTTATTTAAACTGAGATGCAACATTTGAACCTCTAAACAATCTTTGCTGAGTAGCCTATTTTTTTCATAATGTCCTAGAAATTCTTGAGCAGGTGTTCAAAATATACTTGTCAAAATTAAACTTGTCATAGTCCCTTAAGCTTTGGCCGTTGTTACCAATTATAGGTATAGCTTAAAACTATTAGGCAAAATGACAACGTAAACAATGTTTATGTAAAAAAATGTATGCATACAATTTTAACAAGGAAATAAAACTGAGAAAATGTTTAAAATATAGATATGTTTACTGATCATCATATATTGAAGTGGGAAAAAGCCTTTGTAACACCTTTGGTCCACATAAATACATGCAATGTGTTTTTAAAACCTTAAAATAATATTAAAAACAAAGTCTAACAAGAGCAACGCATAACAGGTGCAAATGCTCAGCTGCGGGTGCAGTTTTGAATAAATGAAAGCTTGTCAGATTTTTTTTTTTAAGAGGTCACAGTGACCTTGACCTTTGACCTAGTGACCCAAAAATGGGTGTGGCATGTAGAACTCATCAAGGTGCATCTACATATGAAGTTTCAAAGTTGTAGGTGGAAGCACTTTGAATTTAGAGCCAATGTAAAGGTTTTAGCAGACGCCGGCGGACGGCTGACGGTAGATGGCGGACGACGAGCTGGCTATGACAATACCTCGGGTTTTCTCCGAAAACAGACGAGTTAAAAATGGTAAGTAAGCATTAGAATATTAATTTGTATAGCCAACGCCTATAAACCTGCCTCATTTAGTTCATCAAATAATAAAATGTGTCCATGCAAATGAATTTCATGCTGGCTACATACCAATCTGATCTTGTCCTGAATGCCACATAAGCTTTCCAAGCTCACGCCGATTCAGTAAAATGGCGAAGATAAACAGTTCTTTAAAGCAATTGTGAAAGTCTGTCCATGCTCTCTTCCTCTTCTCCCGTATGGTATTAGGTACAGCAGCTGAAAACAATTCCCGTTATATGTTGACAGTGGGTTCTACAGTCATATAATTGGTAACAAATGTACTTATTTTAAAATGTTCTTCTTATAAAAGACTTTGAATAATAGAATATACTTTCAGGTTTGAGAGTTATAATACCACATTGTATCCTGTTCTTTCTTTGCAATGGTATTCTGATTCCAAAATCAAAGTTTATGAAAAATTTATCGAACAATTCATAATAATATTTTAATTTAATTTCATACATATTAAAAAAAAATTAAACAAAATTCTATGACTTGATTATCTATAGTTTTGTTGTTAACTCGTGCATCTCGTTTATTCAGTTAAGCTGACAGTTCGTATTGCATTCATTGGGAGATATTTTTAAAGAAAGGTTGTCATGTGTCATTGACGTCACGTCAGAACAAGTATAAAAAGCGGATTAGCTGTCATAAACAAAAAGTACGGTATAACTGAATCGTTTTCATTCAACGAAAAAGACACCAACATCTTGTAAAAAATTATTTACTTTGTTATAAAAGTTGAAATTCAATGTCTGTTTTTCCTTTATAGACGATCACTAATCCTTTATCGCCTTCTTATAACAACACTCGCCAGCTTAGTGTTGTTTTTAACACCTTATCAACGATAAAGATCTATTGACTTTGTCACGCTCTCATGTCTTGTCGTTACAACTGCAGCCAATAATTGCTACTAATACACATTGTTATTGATACTTGCACCTGTTTCGTTTGGGTATTTACTTTTTGCAACTCAAAACGACTGATTTGAGACCGTTGTTCAGTTCAAAAATGACGTTCAGGGTGAAATATATTAGCAGTTGGCTGTAATGGAAGTAGACTTTTATTCTTAAGTGTAATATGGAGTAATTTTCATCGAGTGTGGGGGGTCCTTGTTCTCAGGTGACCGCTAGGTCAGTTTTGACTGTATGCACATTCCATTTTAACAGATATAACAAATGCTGTAACTGCACAACGTTCACCTACATTGGAAATATCTCTGCTCTGTTAAGTAAGAATTCATTTTTTCCTCATGGTTGCCAGGTAACCACTCCATGGTAGGACGCATTCCTGGTTTCTCCATCTCGTATCTCATGGAATTTCCGGCCCCATAAGGCTGAGAAGGCTGAGAAGTCCTGGCTGCTGTTAAAATAACATGCAAAATACCTATTAATATTTTCTCAAGTTAGCCACCTTTTTGTATTTAAAATGATTGCACCATATAAGCATGAACCTATTTTAAAGTAAGGTAACGCTCTTAACAGTTTGTGCTCAGTTTCTTGATACATGGAACTTTTCAACCGTATTTTAGTCATATCACTAATGTCAGTTTACCAGCAAAAACTTTTCCTCGGCTAGCTGGTTTACTAGTATTAAGTGCTTATAGTAACTGACAACTGCCCTTCTTGAATCAGAGGTAAGGGGAGGAAGGCTGTAGAAAGGATTTCAATACTGATAAACACACAAGTTATGTGGCTGAACTGGGGATAAAGCCTGCAATCCTTGGATCTGTAGTGATCTGTAGTCCTTGCTTTACCAACTGAGCTAGCTGGCTCAACAAACAATGAGAGCTAAAGTCAAACTATAACATGACTCATACAATATGAAGATTGGCTGATATTTTTTCTGAGCACAAACAAATCCCTATAACATGACTCATACAATATGAAGATTGGCTGATATTTTTTCTGAGCACAAACAAATCCCTACACTCAGATACATAAGCCATTACATATGGAACACCTCGTCTGTCTCCTGTTGACTATTGATATATCAGATGTTTCATTAATATGATGTGGGTTTAAATAGTATGCTGTGTGCTTGCCACATCATACCATCACAAACACACAGCATACCATGACAGACACACAGGATACCATCACCAACACACTGTATACCATGACAAACACACAGCATACCATGACAAACACACAGCATACCATGACAAACACACAGGATACCATCACCAACACACAACATACCATGACAAACACACAGCATACCATGACAAACACACAACATACCATAACAGACACACAAGATACCATCACAAACACACAGGATACCATCACAAACACACAGCATACCATGACAGACACACAGCATACCATGACAGACACACAGGATACCATCACAAACACACTGCATACCATCACAAACACACTGCATACCATCACAAACACACCACATTCTATCACATACACAAAGCATATCATGACAGACACACAGGATACCATGACATTAACACAGCATACCATCACAGACACACAGGATACCATCACAAACACACAGCATTCCATAACAAACACACAACATACCATGACAAACACACAGTATACCATCACAAACACACAGCATACTATCACAAACACAGAGCATTCCATGACAGACACACCGGATACCATCACAAACACACAGGATACCATCACCTACACACAGCATACCATGACAGACACACAGGATACCATCACCAACACACAGCATACTATGACAAAACACACATCATACCATGACAAACACACAGCATACCATGACAGACACACAGAATACCATCACAAACACACAAGATACCATCACAAACACACAGCATACCATGACAGACACACAGGATACCATCACCAACACACAGCATACCATGACAAACACACAGCATACCATGACAAACACACATCATACCATGACAGACTTACAGGATCCATCACCAACACACTTCAAACCATGACAAACACACAGCATACCATAACAAACACACAGCATACCATGACAGACACACAGGATACCATCACAAACACACTGCATACCATGACAAACACACAGCGTACCATGACAAACACACCACATTCTATCACAAACACACAGCATATCATGACAGACAAACAGGATACCATGACCTACACAAAGCAGACCATCACAGACACACAGGATACCATCACAAACAAACAGCATACCATGACAAACACACAGCATACCATGACAAACACACAGCATACTATCACAAACAAACAGTATACCATGACACACACACACAGAATACCATCACAAACACACAGCATACCATCACAAACACACAGCATACCATGACAGACATACAGGATACCATCACAAACACACAGGATACCATAACAAACACACAGCATACCATCACAAACACACAGCATACCATCACAAACACACAGCATACTATCACAAACACACAGCATGCCATCACAAACACACAGCATACCATGACAGACACACAGGATACCATCACAAATACACAGGATACCATCACAAACATACAGGATACATCACAAACACACAGCATACCATCACAAACACACAGCATATTATCACAAACACACTGCATACTATCACAAACACAGAGCATTCCATGACAGACACACCAGATACCATCACAAACACACAGGATACTATCACAAACACACATACCATCACAAACACACAGCATACCATGAGTGACACACAGGATACCATCACAAACACACAGCATACCAAGACAAACACACAGCGTACCAAGACAAACACACATCACACTATCACAAACACAAGGTATACCATGACAAACACACAGCATACCATGACAGACACACAGTATACCATCACAAACACACAGCATACCATCACAAACACACAGCATACCAAGACAAACACACATCACACTATCACAAACACAAGGTATACCATGACAAACACACAGCATACCATGACAGACACACAGCATACCATAACAAACACACAGCATACCATGACAGACACACAGCATACCATAACAGACACACATGATACCATCAAAAGCACACAGCATACCATGACACACACAGGATACCATCAAAAACACACAGCATACCATGACAAACACAGCATACCATCACAGAACACACAGCATACCATGACAGACACACAGGATACCATCACAAACACACAATACCATCAAAAACACACAGCATATCATGACAAACACACAGCATACCATAACAGACACACATGAAACCATCAAAAGCACACAGCATACCATGACAGACACACAGGATACCATCTAAAACACACAGCATACCATGACAAACACACAGCATACCATCACAAACACACAGCATACCATGACAGACACACAGGATACCAACACAAACACACAGGATACCATCAAAAACACACAGCATACCATGACAAACACACAGCAAACAATCACAAACATAGAGCATACTATTATTAGCATACATCATATGATTGAAACCCACATCATTTCCATGAAACAGTCAATATATCAATAGTCAACAGGAGACCGACCAGCCTTTCCATAATTTCAGTATGAAGATATTTTATTCTTTTTTGATAGGGTACAAGCTCAGCCCTACTGGCAGCATAGGAGTCCAACTGTTTCCTCATTTGTTGCTCCTCCAGCACGGTGACAGATGGGTATGGGTTGCAGTTCTCGTCTCCAAGGAGATGAACCATCAGCTTCCCTATGGTGACCAGCAGGTCGCCGTCTACTACTTGATTCTTTGCTTTCACCTTGCAGGACAGGTAGGCACCCCAGCTTTGCTGTGGAGGGATAGGAACAATGAATATGCATATTTTATAATGGTTTTGTCACAATTGAATTTTATATTACAGTGATTTCAAAAAGGTCTGAACTTTGCAGAGAAAAAATATTAATAGTATGCAGAACAAGAAAAAACAAGAGATGTGTTTGTCAGAAACACAATGCCCCCTATTGCGCTGCTTTGAAGCCATAAATTTGACCTTTGACCTTGAAGGTTGACCTTGACCTTTCACCACTCAAAATTTGCAGGTCCATGAGATACACATGCATGCCAAATATCAAGTTGCTATCTTCAATATTGCAAAAGTTATGAAGAAGGTTAAAGTTTTCGTTAAAGTTTTTGAATTGTTTTTTTTACCTTTGACCTTGAAGGATGACCTTGACCTTTCACCACTCAAAATGTGCAGCTCCATGAGATACACATGCATGCCAAATATCAAGTTGCTATCTTGAATATTGCAAAAGTTATGACCAAGGTTAAAGTTTTGGTAAAAGTTTTGGGACACACACAAACATACAATGACAGACAGGCCAAAAACAATATACCCCCGATCTTTCGATCCGGGGGCATAAAAAAGAAAAAAAATAGAAATATCAAGATTTCAAGAAAGTTGTTTAATACTTATGCTATGAAAAATGTCAATGGTTATTATTAATAAAGCATCACTTGTGTTTTCAAATAAGACTGACCAACATTGACAAAAAACCTTTGCGACAAACAGGCCAGATTTTATACAATTATTTAAAATGCAATAAAATGAAGTATAATAATTTATTATAAATGTTATATGGATACAGTGTCTTTATCACAGCTTTCTTAAACATTTTAAAGCTCTTGCTGGTGATTTAATGGCAATGCATCAAACACACCTCTACTGCTTATTGCAAAACTTGTCACACAAATAGTCAAGCTACATGTATACTTAAACAAAAACATGGTGGCATGTCTCTAAGTTTATCTTAATTAGGGTAGAATATCAATTAGTCAGCCTGCCCAGAAAGAAAATTGAATCACTGAAAAAAGTCTATTGACACGCCTGTTAAAGAAACAACAGGTATTTGTAAATGACAATGAATTTAGAAAAGTTCTTTTAACAAAAATAAACACATTGTCAAAGGTAAATACAGGGATTTTATATCCACATGTTTAAAAAAACTTACTATCATATGTAAACAAGAACTGTCTCCATCGGAAGACATATGCCCCCCAAAAAAGCATTTTCGAAACCTAAACGCAGATTTTGAAACCTAAACGCGGACCCTAAGTTCCAGGTCAAGGTCAAAGGGGTCAAAATTTGTGTGTGTATGGAAAGGCCTTGTCCATGTTCACATGCATACCAAATATGAATGTTATATCTCAAGGGACATAGAAGTTATGAGCATTTTTCGAAACCTAAACGCAAACGTGTGACGGACAGACAGACAGACAGACAGACAGACGGACGGACGGATAGTGTGACTGCTATATGACACCCTACCGGGGACATAAAAATGGTATCCCAAAAATGTTAAGTTGTGCGGGCAACATACTGCCAACTTGCGCTGGCAACTAGTTAGAACAACATGCAGCATCAGCGATGATAATAAATAATGTATTGTGAAGCAAAGTAATTAAGCAATAAATCAGTACCTTTGTAGTTACAAGAGTTGGAACGTTTTGATAATTGGCGCTATTGGTTTTTTTACTCGCGAAAATTTAACTAGAGAGCTGTGGGGAGTGGGGGTATTAGCGTAGACGTAACTGACACATTTTTCTAACTCGCGATAAAAGTCAGTTGAGACATCGGGCCGCTTATTTTGATATTTTGTTAACAAATATCTTACACTGAATGCTCCCGAAAATGAAGTGTTTATAAGTAAAAAATTATCTAGATTTTCGTTGGTAGTTAAAAACTTGTCGAGTTGAGGTCATATTTGTTTTATCAGAAATGAATATTATTATAAGTTATTTACTTCACCTTTGATTCCACCACTACTGTCTGAGACAAGTTTTATTTAAGAAAGCAATTTTTTAAACCCATTTAATTCATAAACATCAATTAAAAAATTATTTTAAAACAAAAGCATTTAAATTAGTATTTGTGCAATTTTTTGAGACCATGCATGTAAATTGGCAATTTAATGGCGACCGGTTTGAAAATAAACAACATTTCCCAACAATTGCTCATGTGGTCTAAAAGCTTTTGTTTCTGCCATCAGAGCGAGTGTTCTTGAAAACTTGGCTTGCAACAGAATCAGCCACAAGATAGTGGACAAAGTCATTGTCTTGACCGAATGGACAATGTTAATTTGTGCAAGTTCTGCATATACATGTATGTTTGCTGATTTGTTTAAACACTTTTAGCAAGTTAATTTTTCGTTTTAAAAATTAAAACAGAATGAACAAAGAAAAACAATATTATTGTGAGCAATATGACACGAACGTAATATAAGCGACCCAACCAAAATTAAATTAATGACACATGAAAATGAGCATTGTGTAGTTTTTATTACTTTTAACTTATTTGCTTTAACGCAAGAAAAATAAATACAAAATAAGCATACATTTTCAAAAAAAAATTAATAAATGTTATAATACATTTCTAACTGATATGTTATCAATGCAAGTGATCTCAAATTACTTTGGTTTTTATAGTTTTTCTATAAAAAAAAATGTTTAATGTATACATTAACATTTTTACTACTAAAGGTTTTTCGCTTAACCGGTTAATAACCGGTTATGGCAAAAGGTTAACTGGTAAATGTTTTTTGTAATCTCTTGCTTCCCTACATAAAAGCATGTACTCCATTTAATGAATCTTTATAAACAGCATATTGATGAAGATGCAAATAAATAAAACACAATTTATCAATTACAGGTCCGAGCTGCATTAGGCAAGAAAGAGACCCTGAAGCGTGCCATCAGGCGTGCGAAGCAGGGTACCGTTCCTGATGAGCCTCTGTCCATGAGCATTGACCCGAACATGCTTCTTGTATTTGCCATCAAGAATGGCCTCAATCTCCTTGGGAGTGCTGAGGTATGGTTCATGGATGGGACACATTCAACATTTCCAGCTCAGTTTGCACAGTTGTTCTGTATTTGGGTGCCAATTGATGGATCGTAAGGTACAGCCGTCTCCGCTCTCCTGCCAGGAAAGCAGCAGCACCACTACGAAGAGTGCTTGACAGCCATACTGGACACCTGTCTTTGTTGAGACGTGCGCCAGAATCTGGAGAAGATTGTAACTGACTACGAAATCTGTATACACAATGCTGTGAGGTTGGTGATTCCTTCTACTGTGAAACCATTATTATTCGTCCGACATTAATTTTCGCCTTTTTCGTCCTTGGACCGATGGACGAATTCAAGATCCTAACGAACAATCATGTCCCATATTTGAAACAAATAAGACTGAATTACCGTAGGCATGAGGCATTTAAATCCAGCGTAATCCACGCATATACACAGGGCTCGAAATTAACACTCGCACACTCGCAAAATGCGAGAAAAAAAAGATAGCAAGGTAAGTTATAAGCCACTAGTATTTTTTGCAAATAAAGAAATAGTGAAAAAAAACGAGTTACATTGCTTAATGCGTTCGACGGCATGAACGCTAAACCGTAGGTCAATTTTTTGAACGTCCGAATACCCATATGCGAAAGCTCGCACCTTGTTTGTTGACTGGTATTCTTATAATACAGATACACAGATGGTTCTGATACAAAAAACATGAAACAGTCGACTATTCGCACTCAAGTTAAATCCGGTTTTGACACAAAGGGGTGTTCATTATACAGTGTACTGACAACTGACATTTCCTGTAAAACGCGAATGCAATAAGGCTGTATCGAATGCGTCGACTTCGTTTAGGTATAATAGTGTTGATTAGCGCTAATTGTTAACAACTTTATTACCCATTGTGTGTATTGTGTTTTTCAGGGGTGTTGTAGATTATACAGCCTACACGCGGCGAATCCGGATTAAAGACAATACTATTAAACGCAATTAAAATATGACGATGTGTGATCAACACCTGACTGAAATATATTCTGCGCTTTGTAACAAATTAATAAAGAAAAAGACTAATTGGCAATTGACTTCGTTGTTTAAAACACTCGTTAACGATTATTCAGTCCCACTTATCCGCTAATCATAACAAAGAACGTGTCAATGACATAAAATAATAAGGGACAGTTACTATCACCTAAAATAACAGACTTGTTAATTGGCATATGCCAAACAAGGCCCACCTCCTGCAAGTGACTACCAAGTGTCACCTCTCTTTCCCCAGCACGGTTTTTTCGCAACCAGGTATAACATGTATTACAAACAAATCGGACGTTTTTGTGTTTTTTTTCAAAACCAGAAATGGACGAATTTAAGAGCGGACGAAATAGTCATTTTTATGAAAAGGGCGAAATTTTGTGCCGACGAAAATAAATGGTTTCACAGTATTTGCATCCAAGGCTGCTTTAATCACCTGACCCAGACAACTTGGCGACACATTCAGGGACTTGCAAGTATCTATAAGGAGGATGAAGGAATCCATCACCTTTGTGGCCTGCTGGACGGCCTTGCATTCTTACCAGGGGACGACATCGCCAGCGGGATGGCATATTTGAAGCAGTCCGTACCAGATGTCCCCACATCAGTAGTGGACTACTTTGACGCTAACAACATGTCTGGTGCATTTCGGGCTGTGAATACCAACAGTCGGATATGCTTCAGGCGGACTTCCCCTAGATCCAGCCAGAAATGTGGAATGTCCAATCAGTGACTATAAGCTCCAGCGACTGCACCAACAATGTCTGAGAAAGCTGCAATAATGGTTTGAGGCATCGCGTTGGCCACGACAACTCGTGGCTGTGTTTTTTTTAAGGCTGAATGCAGAAAGACAACGCAATGGTAGAAACTAGAGATGTGAACAAATATTCGAATATATTCAAATTCAAAATTCATGTTCGAATATTCAAGATTTTGTGTTCCAATCTACAACATCAAATTTGCTGAGTCATCTCAATGTTCAGCATCCGTCTGTGGGAAAGAAGGGTAAGCTTGCATTATATTTATCTTGCTGATTTACATAGCTTTAAACTTTTCAAAGTCATGATGAATCGCATTTTACCTGACAAAGAGACTTTTTACCACCAGGGGATTAGGACATAGTTACGAATATTATGTGTGCATTAAATTTCCTCTCAAAGAAAAAGTAAATAACGCCATGACTTCTATAACGAGAGTGTTAAGTTTTACGCAGCTTAAAGAAACACACAATTGTGTTTATTTGAAATTCTATTGTGCATTTTGAATATTCATCATATTTCTCTATTCTGCAGATGAAACGCCATAAAAGCAGTCTGCGGTGATGTTTTTTTCTACACTGCGCCACTCAAGAGCGAGCGTATCACACAGGTGATAGCCGATATGATCCTCTTGGATTATGTTCCTCTGAGTATAGTGGATGACGAGGGATTCAAAAACCTAATGAGTATCGTAGCCCCCGACTACACTGTGCCATGTAGGAAACACCATGACGTTGTGCATGAGGCGCCGAGGTCACAACAAGACAGCGTTCCTTCGGTGTCCAACAATACTGATACATGGACTTCAAACAGAGAGTTTCATCACTGTCACTGAACATCAGGTGACCAACATATGGTACCTCGTCATGCGTGCTATGCCTGAACGCCATACTAGGTAGAATCTAACAAATCAGCTAAAGGACTGCGTTAGTGAGTTCCATTGGGACAGTAAAGTAAACAAATGTATTCATGACGATTTGAGAAATATTGAGTGTGCTGCGAATATGTGCGAGGATTGGGGTGATCTGGGTGGTTTTGCCCATACTCTTCAACTGACATTGAAGCCTGCCATGGAATTACCTGCAGCGTCTACGGTTGTCAGTAGGTGTCTGAAACTTGTCGGCCACTTCAAACAATCTACAACTCTTACAGCGTCACTGGGTGTTCGACAGAAGTAAATGAACCTACCTCAGCACACGCTGATACAAGATGTCCCCAACAAAGAAACTCCACCTATCAGATGATGGCACGTCTGGTAGAAATGCAGCGCGTTCTCATTGATATTATGCTGCACACAAAGATAACAAAGATTCAAGACGCCACACTCAACCTGGGAGAGTCAGATTAGGATTTGATAAAAGAGCTGTGCGTAATCCTCAAGCCGTTAGCAGATACGATGGCATATATTAGTACTGAAAGTCATGTGTTTGTGTCAGAAATATACCCAATTGTGTGTGGACTGGTAACCAACAGTCTTGCATCTTCCTCAATAGACAGTGCCATTGCTAATTGGGTGAAAAAGGCCATCCATGATGATTTGGTTAGTCGTTACCAACCAGTATCGGAAGACGCAGCACAGTCAACGGCTGCATTGGGGGCTTTTTTGGATCCATGTTACAAGAAGTTGATTTTTTATTATCCTTACAACGGAAGATCATACAGGATATGTTCGAGTCGCGCATGGACAACTTGCCACTTAGGTATTCATTAGAAGACAGTGGTGAAATTGAGACCCAATCAAAACGCCGGAAGTTGGATATCCTAGATTCTGCTTCCAGAGTACATTGGTGGACATGCTGCAGTGTTACATTAGTGAATGGAATGGATCCTTTAGAGGTGGCGAGAGAGCAAGTCATGGTTCCCAAAGGTTGCAGTGGTAGCCCGACGCGTACTTTCGGTCCCCGAAACGTCAGTGCCTTGCGAAAGGGTGTTCAACTCTACCGGCTTACTGCTTAGTGAGCTAAGAAATGGACTCTCTAGTGGAATTGTTGATGCCATCATATTCCTCAACAAAAATCTTATTAACATCATTGACGTTGACGAGGATGAGACGTAAATGAATGTAGTGATCTGTATTCATTTTTGAAGAGACAAAATGTATGCAAATATCTTTAATAGCGTTAAACGTTTTTGTGTGCACCCACTGCATGTAAATAATACTTAATTGATTGCTTATGCACTAGTTCATGTTGTCTGAACGTTTTATCAGTATGTTGTTGCTACGTTTTCTTTGTGTAAATGAAAAACAATTTGTGCAGTAAGGTTATTGCTTGTAATTATTTTGAAGTACAAAGAACACTGTATTATGTGAATTGGGAATAAGACATCAAACTGGGAATGGACATCATTTTGGTGATTTTCTCAAACAAAACTATTCATTTCATGATCTGCATATATTTTTTTAATATATTATCTATAATTTAAGCTTAATAAGAAATTTTCCATGACTTTTTCATTAACAGTGATTGAATTTGTATCATTTTTAGTGTATTTTTAAACCGTGTCCATGCGCGGCATGGACACAGTTTCATTTAATGAGGATTTTTTTTAAATTAATAAAAAATCCAGTTTTAAAGTAAAATCAATTTAAATGATGCTATTATATATGCAAGTATATGTTTTAATTATAATTTGTAAAACTACATAAATGCAACATATAAAACTGCATATTATGCACTTTTTATAAAACACAATTTATTCCCAATTCACATAATACAGTGTTAAAGGCGGAACATAATTTATATATTTTAACAATTCTACCCAAATTTAAACATTGTCATAGTTCTGGAGTGCGTATTGAAATAATGCAAAAACAAAAGAACCCTTATAATAAAAGGGAAGTAATCCAAAATTGATTGACATAAATCAGAATTACAGTATTATGTTTATTGGCAACATGTTTCATATGTTATGAAAATTAAAAGTAAAAGTAAAAGGCGAATATGTAGAACACAATTACCATCTATAGTTCTCAAAAATTTAACTCTATCCCCATTTACAAAGCTGCATATACAAAAAGATTATAAGAGGAATGCCTGGTAATCAGGAACATTACTTAGCTCCGGATGGGTATAAGTTCTGACATTTTAATATAAGGCTTAAAATCAAATATTCGAATTTATTCAAATAATAACAAATGAATATCATTTTCAATATTTGTTCCTATGCGATCAGTATGTGGCTTTAACCATGTAAATGGTGAAGTTTCTTCAGAGGGTTGGGCACCGAAATTGTCTTGGGCACTAGGACGAGTTATTATTAATCATTATTGACTCATATAATTCAGCTGTGTGTATAAATGTACATATACGTGTTTCTTTTTGTTTTTATGTGTTTTGTTCTATATATTATATTGTTTACATATGTATATAAATGCAAATACCAATTGTTTGTGTTAAGTATTAGTGTAAGTAAGTTTGCACACTTATTTATTTACCAACACATTGATTCTCTCATAATTTCCTATAAAATCTATTAACTACTAAAGGCATAGCAATGATCCATGTTTCTAGTAATATTAATACATTAAGAATATGTCAAAAAATGTCATTAAATATAGAAAGCATTTTAATTTCTGGAATCCAGTATGTGTATTTCAAAAATTTTGTCCGCATGTTCCTTGCATCCAAAAGCAACACTCTTATAACCACATTGAATAACAATTCGCGTGCAAACAACAGTTGCAACATGCGCTTTCAATTAAACTTAATTACAAACTATAACAAAATAACACTATATCGATTGTCAAAGTTGAAAATAACCATGAAATGTTTAAGATCCAATGCGTTATAACAATGGACGAATTTCCGTGTCATGCACGTTGTGTCAAGTTGATGTCACTACCAAAATAGGTGGCTGGCATACCCTAGAGGTTTACTGAAAAGAAAATCACAGTTTTTAGTATCAAAATGTCAATCTTTTTTTAAATATATTTCTGTATAAAATAGCACTGTTCACTATGACAACGGCATTCCTCCTTTAAGCATGAGCATGATGATTCCTGATGCTATTAATAATCCAATCAAACAACAGTGTCAAACAAACCACTAAAACAGGACTGTTAAAAGAATGGGCACTCTATAAATATCTCAAAGAACAGGCACTCTATAAATATCTCAAAGAACGGGCACTCTATAAATATCTCAAAGAACGGGCACTCTATCAATATCTCAAAGAACGGGCACTCTATAAATATCTCAAAGAACGGGCACTTTAAATATCTCAAACAACGGGCACTATATAAATATGTCAAAGAACGGGCACTCTATAAATATCTCAAAGAACGGGCACTCTATAAATATCTCAAATATGCATGTTAATGGGCGCGTGGCCAGACTTACATGTTTCCATCATTTTTATTTTTCTTATGTACTTCTGTTCTGTATCTATAGATACATGATGATTAATATCTAATAATGCAAAATCTTGCGTAACAACCTGTATTCAATTTGCATGTAATGCAGCTAAGCAGCTAAGAACTACACAGAAAAAGACAATCACTATCTTTAATCTTATTTATATAACTCTTTATCTTTCCCCAACACCAACCACAATCAACACCGTATATCTTTTTGAAAATATTTCTTCTTTGGTCTGATAAAAATAAAGTAGCGTGCATTTCCCAAATATGGCACTCTATGTACACACCTAACTCTGTCAACCAATTTAATGCACTTTTTGAATTTTAAAAGAACCTTGATTCTAGTTTTCACTTATTTCTGTAACCATAGCAATAAACTAGAACTCCGCGAGTTGGATGTGTCTCCTGATGGTAGCATACCTGTGTTACTTGTTTACTATTATATTAGGGATGGGACATTTATTCTTAATGTTGTTACAATTAAACTTTTACCCTTTTTTGTCCTATTTAGTAACATATTGAATAAGCAAAACTTTTTTAAATGAATGACCAAAATAATTTTGTATGAATATTGTAAATCTAATAGCAAACAGACAAAAACACACAGACAGACCAAACACAATATGCCCTCCTTTGTGCTATAATTTGTGAATTCTCTTCAATTTTAAACTGCTATCCACACAGGTTTGTGGTGGCTGTAGTATGTTTCTAGTTCACCAACATCTTTTAAACTGTAAAAGTTCACAAATATCAAATTGTTTATTATTATTGTTAAAAATGTTTAAAGTAAAGCACGAGACATAGTAGTTATGAACCTTTTTTGGATCGCGGTCACATTTCGAAATCTAAACGTGGACCCTTAGTTCAAGGTCTAGGTCACGGGGGTCGAAACTTTTAATATGCACATGGAAATTCTTGTCCAGATACACATACGTACCAAATATGAAAGCAATATCTGAAGGGACACAGACGTTATGAGTTTTTTTTAATCAAGGTCGCAAATTTCGAAACCTGAACACGGACCCCTAGTTAAAAAATTTCATACGCATGGAAAGGTGTTGTCCAGATACACATCCGTACCAAATATAAAAGCAATATCTGAAGGGACACAGTAGGTATGAGCCTTTTCGAAGCGCGGTCGCAGATTTTGAAATCTGAAAGCTGACATCAAGTTCAAGGTCACAGGGGTCAAAAATTGTATGCTTATGGAAAGGTGTTGTCCAGATACACATGCATACCAAAAATATAAAAGCAATATCTGAAGAGACACAGTAGTTATGAGCCTTTTTTCGAATCGGGTTTGCAGATTTCGAAACCTGAACGCTGACCTCAAATTTAAGGTAAAGGTCACAGGGGTCAAAAATTGTACGCCCATGAAAAGGTGTTGACCAGATACACATGCATACCAAATATGAAAGCAATATCTGAAGGGACACAGTATAGCCTTTTTCGAATCCTGGTCGCAGATTTCGAAACCTGAATGCTGACCTCAAGTTCAAGGTCAAGGTCACAGGGGTTAACAATTGTATGCGAATGGAAAGGTGTTGTCGAGATACACATGCATACCAAATATGAAAGCAATATCTGAAGGGACACAGAAGTTATGAGCCTTTTTCAAATTGCGGTCGCAGATTTTGAAACCTGAACGCTGACCTCAAGTTCAAGGTCAATGTCACAGGGGTAAAAAATTGCATGCGCATGGAAAGTTGTTGTCTAGAAACACATGCATACCAAATATAAAAGTAATATCTGAAGGGACACAGAAGTTATGAGCCTTTTTTTTTAAAGTGTGACGCCGTGGACGCCGCCGCCGACACAGCCAAGCAAGTAACACCTATATGTCCCATGACCATAGTCAGGCGACACAAAAATTGTGAAGGATTTTTTAATTTTTAAACCTTGAAGTTATGTTCATAACCATAGCAACCCAATTACAACATACATGTACGGCCTTCTATGTGCACACGGAGTTTCATCAACTTTGCTTGTACTGTTTGAGATAGCACAAGATCAAGAATTTAGTTTTCAATCACGTCGGATAAGATACAATGTAGAAACCAAAATGTTTTGCATATTCCCTTTATGGCACTATATCTAGTTTCATAAAGTTCTTTTTGCATTATTCACATATTCGTATTTTAGTTGTTTCTTATATCTGTAGACAAAACTACCAAAATATTTGTCAGAAAAAAAATTCACATTCCCAATACTGCTCTTTATTCACACAGCAAGTTCCATCAACCTAGTTTAAGTATTTATTGCGTAATCAGATGATCCGGTGGTTTGTTTTTAATAATCTCTGAAACCAATTAGCAACAACATTATTTTCATGCATAAAACTGAGCTTACATGATTACATGTATTCCCCATATCACCCTTACACTATGTACTAAGATTTAGCCTTAATGGATTTATATACAAGCATCAGCATCTTTTTTTCACCTTCATCCAAACCAAATCCAAGAACACCAATTTGGTGGATTATTATAAAAAGTAAACAATTTATTAATCAAAAGCACATAAAGTGACATTTCTGCTGCACCAGAAAGAGAAAAACATAAACATACATATCATACAACGCAGTCCTAACTATCTTGCAAAGAACCAATTTCAAAACAGTGAGACACAAAGCAAATGCACTAGCCAACAAACATCAATCTTACATGTTATCAGAATAAAACATCACAGAATAACAATGGGTGGTAAATGCAAGTCCTCCATGGTAGATGGGCGAGTAAAGTGTGTGAAACTGTTTGAATCTGGAAAATAGTGTATGTGATTGCAAGTGAGTTATGTGTTGGATGTATGCAAGTGCAGAGTGTGTGCTTAAACATAAGCCTGAAATGATGGAGGAGTTTGTGTATCCATGGAAAGAGAATTTTAAGTCTCTGGACACGAAATGCAGTGGTTTAAACAATCTGGTATTTAAGTGCTTCACCGAATCCACATATTGTACAGTCAATATATTAGGACCAATGATTGAAGAAAAAGCAAAGAAGTTTGCCAATTAGTAAGGTCTCACTAATTGTAAATTACCAGAAAATTATCTTTCAATAAAGGTATTACTGGTGGATTTATTGAATGAACAAGCAATATATGTCCCCTACTGGCTCCACCATTGTCAGATTATTTTTTTTATTTGTTGCCATAGCAACCAAATTTTTTGATGTTGGAACAAAATTAAATGACGTGCATTATGCCCATATTGCCATCTATCCACGTTTCAAGTTTCATGAAAAAATATGAAAAACTTTTAAAGTTATCGCAGGATCCAGAAAAGTGTGACAAACTCACAGACTGATGGACTGACTGAATGATGGACACACAGAGCGCAAACCACAAGTCCCCTCCGGTGAAACCGGTAGGGAACAACAAGATGCTGGAGTAAGCATTATATTATCGCAATATGAATTCATAAGTCTCACAGTAAGTATAAATTTTAATAAACTTCAAACACATAAATTTGCATTACTAAGTAAAAATAATATAACTTAAACTTTTTATCGTCAATAAGGCTAAAGCATTTTGGATATATTAACCAAACATTGACTGGTTGGGTATATTTCAATATTCCAAACAATTGCTGAGCGTACATAATAAGACATTTCAATCATCACAAAAGAGAAATGGAACAAACATTAATGGACAAAAATGCTCATGTGTCAGTAGTCACACAACACAACACACCATGGTTTGCCATCTTACCATGTCTCTGAGCTGTTTACAAAAATTATATTAATCTTGTTGGTTGCATTTCCTTGTTTTTGTCAAGAAATTTCAGCCATATCAGAACGGTCAGAAACACTGCCACACACAGATACAACCAAAATTAATGAATATAAGGTCTTCATTTCAAGCAACACAAAAGGGACCTATGCATGTGTCAGTCCATCCATGGGTTTAGTTATTACACTGCAACGCCCATATATCGCAGTTGGTGGGGTCCAAAGATCGCGAGCGCGATATATCCTGCGCGCAATATAACTTGAGAAATGTCTAACTTAATTGTTTTGCGGTTAATTTGTCAAATTTCCCCAATGTTTTCATTTAATATACGGCGCTGCTACATATTTGTATAGTGATAATTGCAAACCAATTCTACAATAAACATTTTCATAACTACATGCATATCTGTATTTATCATGAAAACCAAAATATAAATTATTTTATATTTTTTATTTTCATTAACGATCGCTCGCGAATCAGCTAAAAAGAAGAATTATTGCCGTAAAAAACGTATAAAATATAATTGTGCATAGATTCGAATTTACCCTTATAAAAAGTCCTAATGAAGAAACTGAAACAGCGTAACGGTAACGATACCGTTTTTTTTATTTATATTTTATTAAGAGGAAATGTCAATGCCACATAATTCGCGAGATACCGGGGACCTTAGTTGAAACTTACAACAAAACTTGTAATGGAAATTTAATTATCTCAATGTTGTACCCGCTACGAAATTTTTATTTACAAATAAATACACCCACCCCAATTTTCGCGCGCTTTTTATCAGGACAAAAAAATTCATGACCAGAACCAAAATTTAATGATTTATATACCAGTAAACTGCCATTATTATCTTTGCAATGACACGAATTGGTTATTTCGTAATTGATTCGCTGGGAGTTGCAACTGAATAAGGCAAATTTCATGTCTAGTCCCCGAACTTTAATCGGCAATATTAGCAACATAAACTATTTTCTGGCATAACTTAACACAAACAGATCAAATATATATCACTTATGTGCAAATTAAAACAGCGAACGTGATGTGGTGTGTTTTTGAAATGGAAAAAGCCAAGTATTCCGTATTCAAAAATACTTCTTCTTCTTCTACTTCTACTTCGTACTTCCTACAGTCAATTGCTGACTATTACAGGAAGGCCTATTATAGGCAGATATGGACGCTGTCGAGTCAGTTTCCTGGGAAAAACAGTACTTGGTGTCTATGGAGGAGATAATGAGAACGCTCCCCGAGTAGGGAGCGAACCCACAAGCTGCTGTTTGCTAGGCGGACACCTCATCCACTGCCCACCATTGACTTTATCCGGAATCCCCCGCGGGATAGATCTCGTGTCTAATCAACCAATCGTAATACACCAACTTTCTACGAAACTTCCGTAAGATAGATCGAATCATAAATTTAAAACTTCAGCTTTCTGTTTGATAACGGTTTTTTATTAACTTTTTGTTTTGAGCATTTATCCACAAACACGCAAATTGATATCTAAGGTAACAGGTATTGTGTTTGTTACGCTGTTTTAGGCTGATTGAATTTGATTTTATAGACAAACTTGAGACTGATTCTTTTTACATTGAATTTGGTTTAATCAGGATGAACGCTGAGCTGTATGTATGTACCCCTAAAAGCTCACAGCATTCAAGAAGAACTACATTCTTAAGTTCTTTGCCTTAGTAAGCAAAGATTCTTATTTATAATATACTGCATTTGATCATGCAAAGCACACAGTTTTTTACTTCAAGTTTTAAATTAAAAAGTTGATGCGGATAATACATTGATAAACACTATCCTGGCTGCTAAATTGACAAAAATCCATAACTTAATCATCAATAATCATAATAGCGACCTTTTTTTTATTTCAGAATACTACACCCTACTATCTTCCAGGCAGTAAAGGCTGTTGTCAGAACAACTAAAAGCCGGTAATGGTAGGTGTGAGCCAGGTCACAACAGTTTCCACAAAATTTAAAATGTTTGAATAAAATATGCAAACAAGTCTTGATCTTTGATGGTGCACCTCTACATGGACAGATTACATAGGACTGTTGTCCATATAACGGATAGCTGGCTAAGGTAAGTGTGAACAAGGTCTTTTTGCAGGTAACATAAGGTGTTAACGGGGACTTCTTCGTGTTTCCTAGTTTAGTCCAGATTTGTTTGACCTTCATAGTACATCACATTCACACCTGTGCAGTGCGACAAATAATAACCCCATGTCCTACATAAAATGAAACAGTTTTACATCAACACTAGTCTATCTCAACTACTTTAGCAATAAAACAGCAATCAGCATAGAACACTTGTTTTTAAATTACACAAAAAAAGTTTCCTATTTAGACTTAAGTGCACTGCAATTTTTTTTTAACAAACAATAAAGATCTTACAGTGAGTTGTCTCCCATGCGCTACAAATTTTTTATTCAACATTCAACATTTTAAATTAAAATGCATTACAATTTTTGTTAAACAAAAGTAAAGGGTCTCCCGTATGGTACAAAGTATTTATTCAGCACTAAAATGCCCAGGCTTTACCCGAGGAAGAATGACATGATGCAAAAGAAGTTTGAGATTTGCATGATATTAATCAGTTTAATTACCGAGGACTGTTTACTTGTGGCTTGAAAATTTCAAAAAGTCAGACAAATAAGTGCCTCGCAACCAATGCTCCTTACCATAATAACGATTCCTCTGTTTAATACAAAATTAAGCTTTTTAATGACACAAACGATTTGATTGTGCAATAGTAAAATGGTGGCCATTTTCGTTCCGTTTTTCTAGTTTTCCAGGCTTCAATTTTTTTTTTCATTTTGGCATAAAGACGAGGGGCACATTATGCATGAGTGAGCGCTTTGTATGAGAAAATTCTGTATATTTATACATAAATGTTTAAGCAAAAAATAGCTCCTATGCTTCAGTATTCTGCTCCTATGATTATATTTATCATTTTAACCAATGTGGAAGTTCAAGACTGGGGTCATTAGACTTCTTATTTACAAAATCAACTAAAGTCTTAAAAGACTAAGTGAAATCTTATCAATGTTTACTACATTTATTTTCACAAAACCCTTCACTTGTCAGGTGAGATAATGGTTGCTATGCTTACCATAAGTCTTCGGACACTCTAAGTTTTCGGAAACCCTCTTTTTTTGCAAAAAATAATTATTTTCATGACTCTAAATTTTCGGACCTACGTTTTTTGTCCATAATTAATGTCTCCTAATTTTCAGACAGTATATTTTACAGCGCTATTCTACAGACTTAAGCCTGTTTTTCGCGTATCTTGTGTCACTTCGATCATGGATTATTACACCTGGATTAAGGTCATAAAACCTTGCACTTGCATGCCTGATGGAAAAGGACCATTACATTCGCGTAATTGGATATTTTAGCATGTAAAATTGTATACCGGTAGAAAATAATGGATTGGCCAACAGCATTTGAAACAGTGTCATCCTATTAAGGAAGCAGACCGTTTTCTGTTTTTACTTTTTTGTTCCATATCATTTCAGGCAAGGGTTAGCAAATCTGTGAAGTTGTATTTATTTTTTTAAGCACAAAAAGAAGAGTGTATCACAAGAAAATTATTTTTCATTGATTTATTGCCTTTATTTCAATATAATTATAATTTTCAGACTCTCTAATTTTTCAGGCACCTGTAATTTTAACATATTTTTTGTATCTAAATTTTCGGACACAAAAAAAACAAGACTATTGCCAAGCAATAAAAGTACCCTACCGGCTCCACCATTGTCAGAAATTTCACCATTGTCAGAATATTTTTTTATTTGTTGCCATAGCAACCAGAATTTTTGATGTAGGAACAAACTGAAATGACGTGCATAATGTCCATATTGCCATCTATCCATGTTCTAAGTTTCATGAAAAAATATTAAGAACTTTTAAAGTTATCGCAGGATCCAGAAAACCACCATTTTCAGCAGTATTTCTAGTCTATTTGTTGCCATAGCAACCAGAATTTTAGACGTAGGAACAAAATGAAATGACGTGCATAATGTCCATATTGCCATCTATCCATGTTCCAAGTTTTATGAAAAAATATTAAAAACTTTTTAAGTTATCGCAGGATCCAGAAAACCACCATTTTCAGCAGTATTTCTAGTCTATTTGTTGCCATAGCAACCAGAATTTTTGACGTATGAACAAAATGAAATGACGTGCATAATGTCCATATTGCCATCTATCTATGTTTCAAGTTTTATGAAAAAATATTAAGAACTTTTAAAGTTATTACAGGATCCAGAAAAAACACCATTTTCAGGAGTATTTTTAGTCTATTTGTTGCCATAGCAACCAAAATTTTTGATGTATGAACAAAATGAAATGACCTGCATAATGTCCATATTGCCATCTTTCCATATTTTAAGTTTCATGAAAAAATATTAAGAACTTTTTAAAGTTATCGCAGGATCCAGAAAAAACACCATTTTCAGCAGTATTTCTAGTCCATTTGTTGCCATAGCATCAAGAATTTTTGACGTATTCACAAAATGAAATGACGTGCATAATGTCCATATTGCCATCTATCAATGTTTCAAGTTTCATGAAAAAAATATTAAGAGCTTTTAAAGTTATGGCATGATCCAGAAAAAAACACAATTTTCAGCAGTATTTCTAGTCTATTTGTTGCCATAGCAATCATAATTTTTGACGTAGGAACAAAATGAAATGACATGCATAATGTCCATATTGCCATCTATCCATAAATTAAGTTTCATGAAAAAATATTATGAACATTTAAAGTTATCGCAGGATCCAGAAAACCACCATTTTCAGCAGTATTTCTAGTCTATTTGTTGCCATAGCAACCAGACTTGTTGACGTATAAACAAAATGAAATGACGTGCATAATGTCCATATTGCCATCCATCCATATTTCAAGTTTCATGAAAAAATATTAAGAACTTTTAAAGTTATCGCAGGATCCAGAAAAAAAATATCATTTTCAGCAGAATTTCTAGTCTATTTGTTGCCATAGCAACCAGAATTTTTGACGTAGGAACAAAATGAAATGACGTGCATAATGCCCATATTGCCATCTATCCATGTTTCAAGTTTCATGAAAAAATATTAAGAACTTTTAAAGTTATCGCAGGATCCAAAAAAGTGTGACGGACAGACAGACGGAGACAAAACCATAAGTCCCCTCTGGTGAAACCGGTAGGGGACTAATAAATATTCAGTGTCCGAAATTATCGAGCAATTACGGTATTATTTTTACCTTGAGGAAGGACATGAGGTTGTTCAAGAGCTGGGCCATGGTATCTGACTCCTCCATTAGAACCTAGAAAACAAAACATGGTTATGAACGGTAATTAATCATCAGCATCTTGAGCATACGGATCCAGGTTATAAATGGTAAAGATAAGTCATTTATCAGCATCTTCAGGACAATTATTCATGGCAAAGTATGGTATAATTTAAATGTTCAATTTGGCAAATCAAAGCTAAACATTCAGAATATATTAAAAAGTTATGCTTTTTCAGCTTTTTGTGGTTGCAAAACATGTTTGTTATGTTTTTTCAAATAAAAATTGAAAATTGTTCATTACATGGGTTTGTCTTCATTGTTTATTTATACAAAAGAAATCAACACTTCAAATCCAATATAACAAACAGACACCAGTATAACTATGTGGGGACTTTTGGCTTCCATTTTTTCTCAAAACCTTTCACTTTTGTCTATAATGTTTCAGGAAATTAAATAATGGTGGTGCCCATATTTCTACTCGGTTGATTGCTCCATCATAATCAATTTAAAGGCTAATTAATAAGTGGTGCATTTACATGTGCTGTTGATTTTTAATCATTGACAAGCTTGTTAAAATATTGCCTGCTAAAATGCCATTGAACATGCGACAGGTTAAGTGAAATAAGTAATTCAGACTATTTGAAAACATACAAATGCATATTTATTAATTCACAGAAATGTGCACATGTTGCAATATATCTAAATTTAAATTGTCAATTTGTTGTAATTATTGATTAAGAAAAGTGCCAGATAAAATATGTTTCATAATTGTCACATGTTCAATAGGAAATCCCCATTCAATAATTCACTGTGCACTCTCCACTTCCGGAAAAATGGCTAAATATTTTGCACTTGAAATTCTACAACTACTTTGTTGTCACTATTATTCCTATTCTGTCCTTCAAATTCAAATGTTTGATAATATTTGTAGTTGGAATTATTTAAAATTAAGTTAAAGGTATCATTTTTTACAGATGGTTTCATGCCAAAATTATTTTTAAAGTGTGCTTAACTACGATTTTAAAAAACCTTTGATATAGTTCTGCATACACAATATAACCCAGCTTACATTTGCATACAAATTCCAGAGTGTTTCGATGCTAAGAAACTTGCGCAGACTGACTCCATTCTCGAGGAAAAGATGCACGAAATCCACGCGATCCTGAACCAGGGCCGTGAACATGGCTTGATACAGTGGAAGGTTCTGCAACATATGTAATACCAAGTGTTTTAGTTGATTTGTATTGTCAACAAAAAAATTGGTCATACAAAAAGCTTTTGATTTTTTGATGGACCTGTCTTGCAAAATCACTTGTACACTGTCAATTGTGACAGATTTACAACTAAGAAGCAACAAACTTTAAAGGGACATTATTTTAAAGGTTTGCTCACACAATTTTTTTTTATTTCATGTTCTTATTATTATTTATATACTTTTTGATTTAGAATTTATTCAAGACCATTATTCTATTAAAGTGTATTTGTTTTTTATCACTTTCCCTGCATTTTTAAATTATGTTCATGCATGTATGAATGAAAACAGATTCAGTTCAGGAGGATTTTTCTATCGAAAATCAACTGAAATGATGTAACAATACATACAGGTGTCTATTTAACTTTTAGGTTGTCAAAATTCATAAATACAACAACAAAACTGCATGCATAGTCACATTTGCAAATGCACAAAATTGGTTATACAAAGACACAATTCCAATGCATAAGTAAAACTTAGAAATTCAACTAGTGTCAGATTAATGTGTGAAGGCTATGACATTACTAAATTACATGAACAGGTATGCAGACATGAAAAATATATTCAGCTCAAGCAATATGTACATTCCTCTAACTGGGTTTACATTTTACCAATATCATGCAAGAATGGGTCTTATAACCAGACTGTGCAATTGTGCAGGCTAAGGGTGGACCTAAACTGACCACATTAAACCCATTTTTGCATGATGTGGCCCATTTTGTTTTACTTCAATATACTACAGAGGAACCTGTGAAAAATTACTAATATTGTCTCCTAGGTTTGGATTAAAAATGCTGTGTATCAATGAAAAGGTTTTCATTATAATATGGTTGTTGACAAACAATTTATATTTTTGAAAATTAAGAATGTCTGTAGGATTTGCCTCAGCTGTATGTTGGTATCTACTTCTAGAATTAATATGTATCTAGCAAGTATTTACCATCGGCTGTCCAATAAAATGGTGTCCATCGTACATGCTCTGAATCACATGCAATTGATAGACAAACCAGATGCAAGAATATAGATGAAAACTTGCCAAACAGTATAAAGCCACACACTTTGTACACTTGCATTCAAATATTTGACAAGTAATGTTGAGCATAAACCAACACATTTTCGATTCACACAAAATAAGACAAAAGTAATGTAAATAAGCATTAGAGCAAAAGCTGTGAATTTAAAGTTTTAATTTAGTTTAAACGTATGTATTTTAGCTCCATGGAAGCAAAAGCCTCAGGCATATTGAAACACTCTCGAGTCGGTTTCCTTGGACTATAACCAGTACTTGGTGTCATTGTGGGAGATCTTAAGAATGTTCCCACAGTGTGGATCAAACCCATGACATCCCAGTCTCGAAAAGACAACATATCCAATACATCACAGCAACCTTTGTGAATGTAATAACTGACTTTATAAAAACATGTGTCAACAGATCATTTTACTTTGTTTAATTGCATGAATCATCAACACAGAACAAGAGCTGTCAGAAGACAAGGCGCTCGACTTTTAGAGTGCTTGACAGTATAACGTAAGCCATCATGTCAATGTATTATAGACATACTCTAACTGGAAGAGGACCATAATTGAAACATATTGATCGCTCATGATTTAAAGATGTGGTACATTATAGACGATTCTGAGTACAGGTAAATTTTCCCCAATCTATTGAACATTTGTAAAGTTATAAAACAAACTAATAAGATTATACTTCAAATTTGTTAGCAATAGCTTGGGTGGGATGGTGGGACAGTCTTTAAAAAATAAAATAATAAAATTAAATATTTGTGTGCGGGGGGGGGGGGGTGTTGGAGAGGGGGAATAATAAGGGTGTGTGGTCATTTATTAGATGATATTTCCAAAATAAGAAAAAACAAGCAAATTCGTTCAAATTAATATCCCCTGCCAAACTTGAGCTTTGTCACAGATGTAAGCATTTTTTCAAGATACAAAGGGCCATAACTCTGTTATTAACGGATGATGTACAATGCCATATGGCTCCGGACACAAAAGTGTCCACCGGCTGGCCGGCCTGCCAGACGGATGGAAGGACGGACAGACGGACGGACAATGCCAAAACAATATCCCTCCACTTTGGCGGGAGATAACAAGAGAGCCTGAAAGGTGCACAGTCGCTCACCTGAGATAACAAGATATTATTGGGACAAATCTCTGAACAAGTTTCATAAAGATCGGAAAATAAATGTGGCCTCTAGAGTGTTAACAAGGTATAACTAAAGCCATATCAGGAAAAATGCCCAGCCCCCTGGCAGCCATGTTTTTCAACCATCCGGCATTATTTTTAAACTTTTCCAAGTTATTATTGGGATAAATCATCTGACCAAGTTTCACTTTCAGATCGGACAGTAAATGTGGCCTCTAGAGTGTTAACAAGATTTTACTAAAGCCATATAAGGGAAAATGCCCCAACCCATGGAAGCCATGTTTTTAAAGCAAACATAATTATTTTCGAACTCATCAAAGATATTATTGAGACCAATCTTCTGACCAAATTTCATGAAGATTGGACAATAAATATGGCCTCTAGAGTGTTAACAATGTTTTACAAAAGCCACATATAGCCATATTAGGAAAAATGCCCCGCCCCTGGTGGCCATGTTTTTAAAGCAACCAAAACCATTTTCGAACTCATCCAAGATATCATTGGGACAAATCTTCTGACCAAGTTTCATGATGATTGGAAAATAAATGTGACCTCCAGAGTGTTAACAAGGTTTTACTATAGCCATACAAGGAAAAATTGCCACGCCCCTTGGTGGCCATGTTTTACAACCAACCAGCATCATTTTTGAACTTGTCCAAGATATCATTGGGATGAATCTTCTGACCAAGTTTCATGAAGATTGGACAATAAATGTGGCCTCCAGAGTGTTAACAAGATTTTACTATAGCCATATATAGCCATATAAGGAAAAATGCCTCGCCCTTTGGCAGCCATGTTTTTCAAACAAAGGTTACCATTTTCAAACCTATCCAAGACATCAATAAGACAAATCTTCTGACCAAGTTTCATGAAGATCGGAAAATAAATGTGGCCTCTAGAGAGTTAACAAGGTTTTACTATAGCCATATAAGGAAAAATGCACCGCCTCCTGGCGGCCATGTTTTTCAACCAACCGGCATCATTTTCGAACACGTCCAAGATATTATTGGGATAAATCTTCTGACCAAGTTTCATGAAGATTGGACAATAAATGTGGCCTCTAGAGTGTTAACAAGATTTTACTATAGCCTTATATAGCCATATAAGGAAAAATGCCCCGACCCTTGGCAGCCATGTTTTTTAAGCAAAGGGAACCATTTTTGAACTCATCTAAGATATTGGGACAAATCTTCTGAGCAAGTCTCATGAAAATCGGAAAATAAATGTGGCCTCTAGAGTGTTAACAAGGTTTTACTATAGCCATATAAGGAAAAATTCCCCGCCCCCTAGAGCCATGTTTTTCAACCAACCGGCATCATTTTTGAATTGTATTATTGGGATGAATCTTCTGGCCAAGTTTCATGAAGATCAGACAATAAATGTGGCCTCTAGAGTGTTAACAAGATTTACTATAGCCATATATTGCCCTATAAGGAAAAATGCCCCGCTCCTTGGCAGCCATGTTTTTCAAGCAAAGGTTACCATTTTTGAACTCATCCAAGATATCATTGGGACAAATCTTCTGAGCAAGTTTCATGAAGATCGGAAAATAAATGTGGACTGTAGAGTGTTAACAAGGTTTTACTTTAGCCATACAAGGAAAAATGCCCCGCCCCCTGGCGGCCATGTTTTTCAACCAACCAGCATCATTTTTGAACTCATCCAGGATATTATTAGGATGAATCTTCTGACCAAGTTTCATGAA
This sequence comes from Dreissena polymorpha, assembly GCF_020536995.1. Classification (NCBI taxonomy): domain Eukaryota; kingdom Metazoa; phylum Mollusca; class Bivalvia; order Myida; family Dreissenidae; genus Dreissena; species Dreissena polymorpha. The sequence continues at coordinate 119,580,392 of NC_068356.1, read as the reverse complement.
AATCAGACAATAAATGTGGCCTCTAGAGTGTTAACAAGATTTTACTATAGCCATATAAAGCCATATAAGGAAAAATGCCCCGCCCCTTGGCAGCCATGTTTTTCAAGCAAACGTAACCATTTTCAAACTCATCCAAGATATCATTGCGACCAATCTTCTGACCAAATTTCATAAAGATTGGACAATAAATGTGGCCTCTAGAGAGTTAACAAGGCAAATGTTGACGGCGCACAACGCATGATGGACAAAAAGCGATCACAAAAGCTCACCATCAGCACGTTGTGCTCAGGTGAGCTAAAAAGGAAAAAAAATTATATTTTTTTTTGGGGGGGGAGGTGGGGATTCTGAGTCGGGGCGTGGGGGATGGTTTGGGTGGAGTCCATTGTGGCATGTCAGGTAAGTGTTGTGTCAAGGTATGAATGAAATCTGATCCTAAATAAAAAAGTTTGGCAATTTAAGCAAAATTTAATTATTTGACCTTGAGATTCAATGTCATTCAAAGGTCAAGGTCAAATTCAACTTTCCAGGTACAGTACCCTCATGATAGTAAGAAAGTATTTGATGTTTGAAAGCAAAAGCCTTGATACTTTAGATATAAAGTGCATCTAAATACAACATTTAACAAAATATTCAAAGTTACTAAGTCAAAAAAGGGCACAAAATTCCTTCAAAATGCCGACCAGAGTTATGAAACTTGTCCCGTACAGTCCCCTTATGATAGTTAGCGAGTGTTCTAAGTCTGAAAGCAATATGATACTTCAGGATACTTCAGGAGTAAAATGGACCAAAACACAAAACTTAACCAAATTTTAAATTCTCAAAATGCCAGTCAGAGTTACATAACTTTGCCTGCACAGTCCCCTTGTGATAGTTAGTAAGTGTTGCAAGTATGAAAGCAATAGTTTTGATACTTTAGGAATAAAGTGGACCTAAACACAAAACTTAACCAAATTTTTTAAATTTTCTAAAAAGGGGCTTGACTCTTAAAATAATGCTGACAGAGTTATGCACCTTGACATACACAATTGTCTTGTTGTCATAAAGAACTATTCCAAGATATCTGATATCTTTGATAGTGTTAAAGTTATTTGACTTCATAAAAAACTTTAACCAACGCCGATGCCAGGGCTAGTAGTATAGCTCTCATTTTTCTTCCAAAAGTCGAGCTTAAAAAGATAAGAATCAACTTATTTGCATATTTTTACACAAGGATTTTCCATACCTTCCAGTGTTGCCTGTTTGCCTGGGTGAATATTTCGTGGCGTGCAATATCACATCTATTCCAGGCAAGGGCTAGGGCTAGCTGAGCACTGGCGTTTGTCATGTTGGCTGCAAGAACAAGTGTATGAGATAAAAAAATATCTGCAAACAGTGTCCTCCAAGATAAGCCTGTACAGTCCACACAAGCTAATCAGGGATAACACTTTGTGCTGTTATGGTATTTTTGTTTTAAGTAAGTATCTTCTACGGAAAAATCCAGTTAAGGACAAAAGTGATACCTCATAAGCCTGTGTGCACTGCAAATGTAAATCTAGGATGACATTTTACGCACATGCATTACGGACCAGTTCCCAAGAGTTTGGCTCATATGTTATCTTTTTTTGTATATGACACTGGTGCTTTATTCAATACACTTATGAAATGTTCAACAACGTTTTAAAGGCAATTTATTGTAAAGAAAATTGATTTTTTCAACAAGTTTGGAGAATATGACAGACAAATGTGTTGCATTTTAAGATAGGTATAAGAAGTGTGAATTCAGTTTTCTAATTGCAGACATAATAAGTTAACAAAGTCAAATTATTTAAAACATTCACACAAGTGCATTTAGCAGATAAAAATCTTTCAATTTATTACAAAAAATTGTTTAATTAGAGCAAATAGTATCTACTGCTTATGTAATAGACGTTTGATTTTAATTACAAAGAAACCTTAGAAGTAAATGAGGACCATAAGGAACAAGACTTTTGCCAAGCAATAAAAGTCCCCTACCGGCTCCACCATTGTCAGAAATTCCACCATTGTCAGAATATATTTTTTATTTGTTGCCATAGCAACCAGATTTTTTATGTAGGAACAAAATAAATTGACGTGCATAATGTCCATATTGCCATCTATCCATGTTCCAAGTTTCATGAAAAAATATTAAAAACTTTTAAAGTTATCGCAGGATCCAGAAAACCACCATTTTCAGCAGTATTTCTAGTCTATTTGTTGCCATAGCAACATAATTTTTGACGTAGGAACAAAATGAAATGACGTGCATAATGTCCATATTGCCATCTATCTGTGTTCCAAGTTTCATGAAAAAATATTAAGAACTTTTGAAGTTATCGCAGGATCCAGAAAACCACCATTTTCAGCAGTATTTTTAGTCTATTTGTTGCCATAGCAACCAGAATTTCAGACGTAGGAACAAAATGAAATGACGTGCATAATGTCCATATTTCCATCTATCCATGTTCCAAGTTTCATTAAAAAATATTAAGAACTTTTAAGTTATCGCAGGAGCCAGAAAAGTGTGACGGACAGACGGACGGACAGACAGACAGGCGGAGCTAAAACCATAAGTCCCCTGCGGTGAAATCGGTAGGGGACTAACAAGTACAAACCTAGAAAATTACATATTAACATACCCTTCAGCAAAGCATACAGAATGGCTCTGTCAATATCCTTCGTGTCCGCTTGACTGATGCAGAAAACATTCACCTAACAATTCAAATGACAGTAAGCTATACAGCTATTCAAATAATACAAAACTAATACACAACATGAACATTCTATTACACTCATTTATAAAAAATAAATAGAATATGTACCAACATTTAAATGTTCAAAAAAATCAATCCCAACAAACATTTTAAAAGTGACAATATCTAAACAAACAACTTTTAAAAGAATGAAATTTTTGGAGGCAAAAAGACGATTGCATGTTGCTATATGAGCCCCATTCTGGAAAAACTGAGCTTAATGCATGACGGTAAGTGCACTCCTAGATTAGCCTGTATAGTCCAGGCTAACATGGGAAGACACTCTCTGCATAAACTGGATGTTTGCTAAAAAGGGACTTCCTTTAAATAAAAAATTCTATATTAGCACAAAGTCTTGTCCCTGATTAGCTTTTGCAGGATGCCCAAGCTATTCTGGGATGACACTTAACGCACATGCATTGAGCCCAGCTTTCCCAGTACAAGTCTCCTATTATGGTTTGTACACACAATGTCGTACCAGTTTGCGTTTCCCCCAATGTATCTTTCAGCTGCTTTAGGCACTCTGCAATCTTCTTGTCCTTGTCATCACTAGGTTTCCAGGCAAAAACACATTCAGCATACTCTTTCATTGCCTCATCAAACTCCTTACTGAATCTTGAAATCTCTTCTCTAAAACACGATATAACAGGTGTTTCTATTTATCGAAGGGTGTAAGAAATATATAGCAGACTGGAAAAAAAGGCTCAAAATGTTTACCTTGAAGAATGACCTTGACCTTGCACTGGCATGACTGTTTTATGCCTTCTGCACGTGACCTTCATATCCTTAACATTATGGCAAAGTTGCATAAAAATCCTTCAAAGGGTATAGGAGCTATGGTGTAGAACATTATGGCAAATTTGTATAAAAATCCTTCAAATCGTGGATAACGTAAATTACTTACAATGATTTTAATTTCTGATAAAACAAATAAGACGTAAACTCGACATGATTTTAACTACGAATGCAAACATTGATCAAACTGTTACTGATAAATACTTTATTTTCGTGAGCAATTGGTGTTGGATATTGGTAAACAAAACATCAAAACAAGTCATCCAATGTCTAAACTGAATTTTATTGCAAGTTCGATAAACGTGTCCATAGCGTCTTCGCTAATAGCCTCCCACTCCCTGCAGTTCGCTAGTTACATTTTCACGAGTTAAACAAACAAGTGCCAATTATCAAAAGGTACCCCCTGTTTGTTACCACAAAGGTACTACTTTATTACTTTATTGCCTTGTTTGTTGACACGTTTTTAAATACTTCAATGATGCGGCGAGTTGTTCTTACTAGTTGCCAGTGCAAATTGGCAGTATGACGCGCGCAAAAAGTAAAATTGTACAAATTGCATAATAAAAAGAAAAAACAACTCCAAGAAGAAAATGTACTAACATTATTTTCTCAGGTTAACCTTTTCTCGAAAATGTAACCGGTTAGTTTACTGGTCGTTTTGATAGGTTAACCGATTAACCTCTTACATCCCTAATAAAAATCCTTCAAAGGGTATAGGAGGTATGGTACAGAACATTATGGCAAAGTTGCATAAAAATCTGTCAAAGGGTATAGGAGCTATGGTTCAGAACATTATGGCAAAGTTGCATAAAATCCTTCAAAGGGTATAGGAGTTATGGAACAGAATATTATGGCAAAGTTGCATAAAAATCCTTCAAAATGTATAGGAGCTATGGTGCAAAACATTATGGCAAGGTTTAAAACAAGAGCACCGCCTTGCGGGTGCAGACCGCTCATCTATTTTCTTTTTAAATGTGAAGGGACTATCATTTTCAATCACAAAGGAGGGAGGAGTGAAGTGAAGAGGGGTGTATAGTGTGGGGTTGTGGACATTTATTACATTATCTTCCAAAAAAGCAAAAAAAAAAAAAAAAATAAAATCGGGGGGGGGGGGGGGGGGGGGGGGGGGGGGGGAGGGGGGGGGGGGGGAGGGGTGGGGGTGGCGGGGGGGGGGGGGGGGGGGGGGGGTTGGGGGGATGGTTGGACGGTATTTCAAACATAACAGTTTAAAAAAAAATGGGAGGGGGGGGGTGGGGTGGGAGGGTGTTGTGATTGGGTGAGATGATTTAAAAAAAAAAAAAACAAAAAAAAATGGGGGGGGGGGTGGGGGGGTGGATGTGTGGTTGGTGGTTTTGTGGTCTGATCTTTAAAAAAAAAAAAAAAAAAATAAAAATGGGGGGGGATGGGTGGGGGGGGGTGGTATAGTGTTAGGTGTGGTGGTCATTTGTGAGATGATCTTTAAAAAAAAAAAAAAAAAAAACAAATTGGGGGGGGGGGGGAGGGTGGGGGGTATAGTGTGAGGGTGTGGTGGTCATTTGTAAGATGATCTTAAAAAAAAAAAAAAAAAAAAAAAAAAATTGGGGGGGGGGGTGGGGTGGGGGGGGGTGGGGGGGTATAGTGTGAGGGTGTGGTGGTCATTTGTGAGATGATCTTAAAAAAAAAAATAAAAAAAAAAAAAAAAATTGGGGGGGGGGTGGGGGTGGGGGGGGGGTGGGGTGGGGGGGGGGTGGGGTGGGGGGGTGGGTGGGGGGGTGGGGGGTATAGTGTGAGGGTGTGGTGGTCATTTGTGAGATGATCTTAAAAAAAAAAAAAAAAAAAAATTAGGGGGGGGGGGAGGGGGAAGGGGGGGGGGAGGGGGGGAGGGCACGGGGGATGGTTTGGGTGGAGTCTATTGTGGTATGTCAGGTAAGAGTAGTTTCATCAAAGTATCAATCAAATCTAATCATAAATAAAGAAGTTATGGCAATTTTAGCAAAATTTAATAATTTGACCTTGAGAGTCAAGGTCATTCAAAGGTCAAAGTAAAATTCAAGTTGCCAGGTACAGTAACCTCATGATAGCATGTAAGTATTTGAAGTTTGAAAGCAATAGCCTTGATACTTAAGAAGTAAAGTGGATCGAAACACAAAATTTAACCATATATTAAAAGTTACTAAGTCAAAAAAGGGCCATAATTCCGTAACAATGACAACCAGAGTTATAAAACTTGTCCTTTTACTGTACCCTTATGATAGTTTGTGAGTGTTCCAAGTATGAAAGCAATATCTATGATACTTTAGGGGTAAAGTGGACCAAAACATAAATCTTAACCAAATTTTCAATTTTCTAAGTATAAAGGGCCCATAATTCCTTCCAAATGCCAGTCAGAGTTACATAACTTTGCCTGCACGGTCCCCTTATGATAGTTCATAAATCTTGCAAGTATGAAAGCAATAGCTTTAATACTGTAGGAATAAAGTGGACCTAAACACAAAACTTAATCAAATTTTCAATTTTCTAAGTATAAAAAGGGCACATAATTCTGTCAAAATGCCAGTCAGAGTTACATTACTTTGCCTGCACAGTCCCCTTATGATAGTTAGTAAGTGTTGCAAGTATGAAAGCAATAGCTTTGATGCTTAAGGAATAAAATGGACCTAAACACAAAACTTAACCAAAATTGTCAATTTTCTAAGTATAAAAAGGGCACATAATTCTGTCAAAATGCATGCCAGAGTTATCTAACTTTGCCTGCCCAGTCCCCTCATGATAGTAAGTAAGTGTACCAAGTTTGAATGCAATAGCATTGATACTTACTGAGAAAAGTGGAACTAAACGCAAAACTTAACCAAAATTTTCAATTTTTTAAGTATAAAAAGGGCACATAATTCTGTCAAAATGCACGCCAGAGTTATCTAACTTTGCCTGCCCAGTCCCCTCATGATAGTAAGTAAGTGTACCAAGTTTGAATGCAATACCATTGATACTTTCTGAGAAAAGTGGACCTAAACGCAAAACTTAACCGGACGCCGACGCCAACGCCAACGCCAACGCCAACGCCAACGCCAACGCCGACGCCAAGGTGATGACAATAGCTCATAATTTTTTTTCAAAAAATAGATGAGCTAAAAAAATCCCTCAAACGGTATAAGAGCTATGGTGCAGAACTTTATGGCAAAATTACATAAAAATCCATCAAAGGATATAGGAGCTATGGCCCAGAAACAAAGCTGAGGATCAATCGATGACTGACTTATACTTCTACTTTTCTATAAATCCAAAGGTATAAGAGATATGGATCCGAAACAAACAAGGCTAAAGGCTGACTTTTAAGTATAACCTTAATTAAGCTTTAGCCAGTGGGACTGACTCATACATTTTGCACCTTGTCTCAATTATCTCTACATTTTAGCCATGTTTCATTCAAATCCTTCATAGTATTTAGGTGATGAGGAGTGGACACGGAAAAGCAGGCTCAGACATTTGACCTTGAAGTATGACCTTGAACTTGAACCAGGAAGACTTATTCATGCCTTCTGCATATCTTTTCAAGCCCTTAAAACTGTAGGAAAGGTACAAGAAAGACTACATAAATTTAAACATTTTTCACTTCAGAAAGTATTATCTTCATTTTAGTAATTACCCTATTTTATCACGCATAACGTGCCCTTATGTATAACGCGCATGCGATTTTTTAAAGCCAACATGGAGAAAATAAAGAATTCACGACCAAAACACACGAAAATCAGATCGAAGATGGCCGCCATTTTTATATCGAGCAATCAATTAATTTAGGTCATTTGAAAGCTTAATTATGCATTCGTCAACGAAGAAGCGATTATATGATCAGAAACATGGGTTTCATAACACTATGTTTGACACGACTATTCTCTCAAGAATATGGGTGGCCCTTAAAGGGGCCGTTGTTGTCTTTGTGGTTCTTTTGCCATTGTCTAGAGTGGTCTTCCGTCAATGTCTGATGCGTCGATACCTTTACTGTTGAACGTTCAATATTTATACACACTAATGTGCAGTTGCATATTTTCCCATTCTCAAGCGTCAATTAGTGTCTCAAACCTCAATTAGCGTCTCAACAATTTGTGGCACAAATTACTCAACAAAAGCCTTTCACACTCCCTTTCACACACTACCGTTACCTGCAAAAAAGACCTCGTTCACACCTACCTTTACCTGCTCTTCGCTTTGTCGACAACAGTCCCCATCGGAATTCATAAATGAAGACGTGTAAAAACACAAACAAAGAAATGTCTGCATATTTTATTCAAACAAATGTATTTTTGCCCAAAACTTCTTCTAACCCGTTCATATCTACCGGTTCCGATTTCTTGTTGTTTCTATAACAGCCCCTTCAATCCGTAAGATTATAGAGTGTAGTTTTCTTGAACTAGAGTGTTAACAAGATTTTACTATAGCCATATAAGGAAAAATGCCCCGCCCCTTGGAAGCCATTTTTTTCAAGCAAACATAACTATTTTCGAACTCATCCAAGATATCATTGTGACCAATCTTCTGACAAAAATTCATGAAGATTGGACAATAAATGTGGCCTCTAGAGTGTTAACAGGGTTTTACTATAGCCATATAAGGAAAAATGCCCCGCCCCTGGTGCCCATGTTTTTAAAGCAACCAATACTATTTTCGAACTCATCCAAGATATCATTGGGACAAATCTTCTGACCAGGTTTCATGATGATCGGAAAATAAATGTGACCTCTAGAGTGTAAACAAGGTTTTACTATAGCCATATAATGAAAATAGCCCCGCCCCTGTGGTGGCCATGTTTTTCAACCAACCGGCATCATTTTTGAACTCATCCAAGATATTATTGGGATGAATCTTCTGACCGAGTTTCATGAATATCGGACTATAAATGTGGCCTCTAGAGTGTTAACAAGATTTAAATATAGCCTTATATAGCCATATAAGGAAAAATGCCCCGCCTCTCGGCCGCCATGTCATTCAAGCAAACGTAACCATTTTCAAACACATCCAAGATATCATTACGACAAATGTTCTGACCAAATTTCATCAAGCTTGGACAATAAATGTGGCCTCTAGAGTGTTAACATTGTTTAACTATAGCCATATTAAGAAAAATGCCCCCCCCCCCCCCTGGCAGCCATGTTTTTCAACCAACCGGCATCATTTTCGAACTAGTCCAAGATATTATTGGGATGAATCTTCTGACCAAGTTTCATAAAGATTGGACAATAAATGTGGCCTCTAGAGTGTTAACAAGATTTTTCTATAGCCATATATAGCCATATAAGGAAAAATGCCCTGCCCCTTGGCAGCCATGTTTTTCAAGCAAACGTAACCATTTTCGAACTCATCCAAGATGTCATTGAAAGCAATCTTCTAAACAAATTTCAGGAAGATTGGACAATAAATACGGCCTCTAGAGAGTAAACAGGGCAAATGTTGACGTCGCACAACGCACGACGGACAACGGAAAAAAGGCAATCACAAAAGCTCACCATGAGTACGTTGTGCTCAGGTGAGCTAATAAAAAAGGTTGCAATTTTTAATATTTACCATTACATACCAAATTTTGCACAATTGAGCAGACAGGATAACGTTGTATCAATGTATAACGCGCACAAGCTTTTTAATTTGAAATTTGGACATAAAAAAACTGCGCCTTATACACGGTTATTTATGGTACAAATATTTTGGGGATTTATTTAAAACCTCCCAATCCTGTTATGGTTCGATAAGTTCACCATATTCAATTTGCAAAAATATGTCTCCCTTAAAATAACTGCATTACACAAATCATTACAAAATGCTACACACTTCTTTCTGTCCCTGGAGAGGTTGTATCCCTCTGCAATGAAGTCTGCAGCGCGGCCAGAGCCTTGAGAACAAGCACAGGGATGTCATTGCTCACCGCATTCCACACTGTCTGCATGGTGTTCACCCCACCCTCCACAACCAGCTGTATGACTGGCACATTGACACCTGCATAGATTCACTAAACCATGTGATAATATTCACTACATTTTTCCACGCTTCCCTTGCACAAACATCAACAATTAATCGGTCCTTGAGATTTTGCCAACATGGGCTATATAAAAACAAGCACACAGAAGTTTGGATTTGTGAAAAAATGACATGCTGATATCTATTATATGTATTCTTTCAAAGATTAAACTAATAAGGTAAACATAGTTTACTTGAAATCAAACAATTCAACTTTGTTTCCAGCTTATACTAGAAGTGCTACTTTTTTCCCCCAATACCACCTATCATGTAGAATTCACAAACCAACATGGGACATGTCTTGTGTTAAACCTTTATGCTTACTCTGTGACTCTGCCACTCCAGTTTCCACTTTTGCAGAAACATATCTCTCGAACTCTGAACGGAATGTTATTTCGGCACCAAACTTTCCTTCGGTACCGTCATCAACCAAGAGAAAGTGCGTGTGATTGTGATCTAATGGAATGTCTCGGCCCTGAACTTCTGACACATCCAGATAGTGAGCCGGGAAGAGCCCAGATTTCTTAGGAAAGAAACCAATACATTTCAAAATACTTTTTTATAAATGATGACTTATTTGAAGCGTGTTGTTAAAACTCCTCTGTTGAGAATATGTGCACAACATCAGAAGTTGATCCTATCTCCACATGAAAACAAATGGTTACTCCTAAATATCCGTATTTTATGAAATAAAAGTTTTAACTTTTTTCCAAACAAAAGTTTGTTACTTAATCTAGCCCTCTTAATATGACCTTGACATTTGGAGACTAAAAAATTAGATCTGTGTTAACAAAAAAAAATAATGATTCAGATCCATGTTTATAACAAGGGGATAATGCTCCTATAAATTCTTAAATTTACTTTTACAAAGTGAGAGAATGACTCAGGCCCATTTTTGTTACACTGAAATAACAATAAGACAATATCTCACATCTCCATCTAGTGCCTCCCTGTTTGCAATGCAGCCCCAGGTTGCTATGCCGATGGCTACCACCTTGTTCTCTCCCTTGATGCGGGTGATGATTTGGTCCTGCACAGCCTCACCCACAAACTGCATCACCCCCGTCCCTGTGCCACCTGTGATGATCCATGCACCTGGAATCAGAGTTGAGTTAAGACAATTTACCATACATTCTCTTATAAAAATTTCCCATCATTATATTAAATACCCTCGTTTTTGCTTTGAACATTAACTATCAAAGTATATCCTAGACGTCTTCAGTCAAATTATTTAGTTTACTGCATGCTGATATATAGAGAATAACAGGTTACTGCCTGATCTTTTTGTTATATATCAGGCAAGGCTTAGAATAATTTAACGGCGAGGCTTGTTATTTTATTCGTGCCGAGCCTGATATATTACAAAAAGATCAGACAGTAACCTGTTTTTCTGTTTATCATACCTCTACGTCCCCGATTTCAAAGAAATAATGCACAAATCGCTAAAAAGCTGCAGTTTTAGCGGGAAAGAATATGTAGTTTTAATAATGACGTCATGAGCACGCGTGCTTAATGTTTGTAAAAAAATGTTTTTTGCTGTTTGTGTTGCATTTTGTGTTTAAAATATATTACATCTTGGTATCAAATTGTTTGTTTTGTTGAATCTGATTCGATTTTACTAAAAATGATTACTTTATAGTTGATTCCGAGTAACTTCCTGTTGACCATGATATAAAAAAAATATATCAGGCAGATATCAATGCGGTGGTATGATAAATATGAAAGAATAGGCTAGATGCTTATTGGGGGTAGCTGCTTATTGAAGATGCCAATTTGAAGGTTAGTATCATCATTCTTATTTAAGAAGGGTGCTTCAGAGTCACATTTCAGTTAAACTCTTACTCCTACAATATTTCACGCTGAAGTTAAGGCAAATTCTGCACTTGCATTCGACCAACACTAGACTCACTAGATATCCCATGCTGACTGTTCTCTGACTCAAACTTTACAGACACTTGACTAGTTCCTCTAAATCAGTCTCTTATATTTGGAACTCTTATTAACTTTTCTTTGCAAAAAAAACACAACAAGGGACAAATTGTCACAAAACCAGGTTTTCAGTTGAAAAACAGTCTCATAAAGGGAAACAATTCAAAATGTGTATTCTTAACCCCTTTGTGTAAAACTGACCTTGATTTCAATAAGAAAAAAAAAGTCTGATAAAGAGAGACAACTCAAAATCAAAATGTGCATTGTTACTGATTGTTCATAGTTACATGTTTCAAAATCAATATATTTTTAGTTGTGGCGACCTTGACGATATTGACGTAATTCTTTTGCGCGACACACCGTCCAATAATGGTGAACAAATGTGCCAAATGATATTAAAATGTCACAATGAATGTCATAGTAATGGCCCGGAAAAGCTCATTTATGGCCATTTTTGACCTTCAAACTCACATTGTAACCTTGACCTTGGAGATATAGACGTTATTCTTTTGCGTGACAAACCGTCCAATAATGGTGAACAAATGTGCCAAATGATTTTAAAATGTCACAATGAATGACATAGTAATGGCCCCGACAAGCTCATCTATGGCCATTTTTGACCTTCAAACTCAAATTGTGACCTTGACCTTGGAGATATCGCGCAAAACACCGTCTAATGAGGGTGAACAAATGTGCCAAATGATTTTAAAATCTGACAATGAATGACCAAGTTATGGCCCGGACAAGCTTGTTCCGCCCGCCCGCCAGCCCACCAGCCCGCCCGCCGACGTCGCCAATCTAATAACCAGTTTTTTCCTTCGGAAAACCTAGTGGTTAAAAACTGTATTTTCAAAACCATATCAAATTATACATTCATAGTTACTACTTTAACATTAAATTTACAGGTCAATTTAAAACGTAAAGGGTCGGCAACATATATAAGAATGTTTTAATATTTGAATACTTAAAACAAATTGAATATCCTTGAGCAATTTTAAAGTGTATATCTTTTTTTTTAATCCTGGATATTCATGCTCATGCACAATTGTGTCTACTCATATTTTGACACAGAGGAAAATTAGTTTCTACGCTGTTTTGACAAAGAGGAAAATTCATTCCTACCCTGTTTTGACACAGGCATCCATTAGTTCCTGCGCTGTTTTGACATAGGAGTTCATTCGTTCCTATCTTGTTTGTTGACATCATTCACACAGGAGTCGCGAAGATGTGTTGGAAATGAGAAACAGCTAGAAAGACTGCTAGCTTTTTGAGATTGATTATGTGCAGGTGATACTCCTGAGGAGGCCACATACCTGAGATCAGGCTGAGTGGTTCTAGGTAAGCGAGATGTAAGGAAGGTTGCGGTGGAAGAAGTGGTACCCCTGTCAAGAGTGTCTCCTAGTCTAGTCACCACTGAATGTGGGTAACTAAAGATGGAAGGATGGGAATCTGTGTAAGTGGATTGCCCTGAGATAAATTCCAACAAGCTGAGAGATAGTGCTGAAGAGGACATATTCTTTCGGAAAACACGTCCCAGCAGAGAAACCGGGGACCAGGCCAGTAAAAGACCGACTGGCGGCCGGAGCCTCATGGTCAAGAATGGGTGGGGAAAGAAATTCACTGCAAGCCGAAATTTCCCCACTCAGACCAGACTTGAAAGTCGGTAGAATGGAAAAGTGTTGAACACTTTATTACAAGCCATCAATTTGCGAAGTGCAGAAGTATGGCTGCAACTGGTACCTCCGGCATCAGAGGTGTGTTGGTAGAAAGGGAAATCCTTAGGAGTGACCTGAGGAATGTCTGCCCTTGCCGGTCGAAGGCTTGAAAGTCTTCTGATCCAGCTTGGGTTTGCCCTTTATTTAAGAAACCTTTCCAGACGAATTCTTATAGGAAGACGACCTATTATAGGAAGACGGCCTGTAAGAGGCCGGATGTGGAATAGAGGAAGGCCTTTAAGAGAAAAAGGTTGTTCTTCTTAGCATTCTTGGCTGTCGGGGTTGCTTAGAAGCTGGACGCTGAAGAGCCCCTAGGCACTGGCCTAAGTTGTTTCTCGTTAGAGAAGCAAAGATCTGGTCAGCCGTGATTGCCGCCTGTATCCTGCCTCCAAAAAGGGAATCTGCTGTGAAAGGAGCAATTCTGAGTGAGTTCACTCCTGGTTTCAACAAGAAAATTGAGGCAGGGAAGAGAGGATGAGGCATCTCACGCCGGAGTCCGATAGCGCCCAAGCGATCTACAAGACTATGGCCGCATGCGGTAAAGCTGGTAGGCAGACCTATGGATCGGCCCTCTCTCAATTACAAATTCTCCAACTCCGAGTAAGGAACTGAGATAGTGGTAGAAACATCTCGCATAGTAAGCAAAAGCTTGTTATTGTCAGGATCTAGACCCGGCAGTTTGGAAAGGTCCAAACTGGTAGTCGGGTCGGGTACAGGGGACTTGTAGCTTTTACCGCCATAAGCGGTTTAAGCTCAGTCAGGTCCTTATGGGCTTACCATGGCGATGAAGCAGGCTAATTATTTGGGTTCCAGTGACTGGAAAACATACATTGTAGTCGAGCCAATTGGAAGGCGGATGTCGACACGAGACATCACCTTGCTAATCCTGCAGAGCTCACTTTGCCGGCCAACTGTTCCGTAATGGTGGCTGCAAAGCCTGTAGCCGACAGGGAAGGGGCGGGTAAAAATAATTTATAGGCCTGATTAATAGAAGCCAAATAGTAATGTTCGGCCTCAAGATTAGACTCTGAGCCCGCTTCAACCGAACCATTTGCCAGACTAGTGGTCTGTATGTAGCCGGCTGATTCAGAAGTAGGAATACCAGATGGGAGGTATTTCACAAGCTTCTATTATTGAAAGGCACGAGTGTCCTGGAGACTGCTAAATCCATAAAGTATTGGACTCAATGAAGTAGCAGCAGGGGGTATATGACTAGAAAACCAAGAAGATACCCGTGGGTCGAAGCAGACGATGAATCCTGCTAAGATGAATCAGAGGACGTTATTATATGACCGGTGACGTCACTGAGTAATAGCTGGTGATCTTTGACCGCACTGGTCAATGACCGGTAACCAAACCGCTCAATGACCGGTGACCGTACTAGTCATTATATGACCGGTGAGTGATGTCACTGGGTAATACCCGGTGACTGGTGCCTGTGACCGGTCCCTTCTACCTCATAATATGACCAGTGACATAAACGAGTAAAGACCGAAGTATGGCAGAGGCCATATGGTCTGACATCGACTGACGCATGGTTGGAACAACGTGGTCGATGTCACTGGGCAAAGACTGACATATGGTGGGAGCCACATGGTCGAAGTCTTGCCCAGTACCAGGCAAAGATCAAAGTATGGTAAGAGCCATATGGTCTGACGTTGACCGACGCATGGCTGAAGCCATGTGGTCATCGTCCTGCCTGGTGTCCAGACCAGTCAAAGACTAGTGACCGGATCAGTCATAATATGAACGGTGACGTCACTGCGTAAAACCTGGTGACTGCAGACTGTCGCCCGAAGTATGGCGGAAGCCATATGGTCTGTCGTCGACCGACGCATGGCCAAAGCCGCGTGGTCAACGCCACTGAGCATAGACCCACATATGGCGGGACAGGGGGGGTAGCAATGTCTGCAACTCCAAAAAACAAAAACCAACAATTTTACCGCATCCGAAAGAAGACTAAAGGGTATCTATTTTTGCCTAGGTTACATTACACTATGTTATGGCCTAGTCAGTTGGGATATAACTCGCCTACGGAAGTAGTAGCTATTAGATAGCAGGTAACATATTTATGACATTAAAACAAATGTGAGTTTGTACTACCTGTGGTGACAGCTGCATTAATGAGACCCCGCTTGAAGACGGCCTTGAGGCGATTGTTGAGTTCAAACCTCTGAGCGCCCCCAGTGACAGAGATGAGAAGCTTGGGTATGGGCAGCTGCCAATGCTTTGTAAGCAGGTCCCAAACCTGCTCCATGTCTGAAACCGGATCTAGGCGGATGTACTGCAACAATAATGTATCAGGGTTTTGTATTGTTTGTGTAAATTTGTGAACAGTGATACAAGTTACACGTTAAAGGAGTTTAAAAGCTGAACAATATAATTTATAAAATAGTGCTATAATTATCATTGATTACTTGATAAACTAACATCTCTTTTACAGTATATACCAAATTAAACTACCCTCAGAGGCAAACAATCTTGATTTATGATTTTGCTTTTTAAGTTTAAACGTTTTTTAATTGGTGCACACATTCTAAAATTTATGAAAACATTTTTCATGTTATACAATATTTTAAGAGACATTAACTATTCAGTATGCATATGTATATATAACATAAGCATTGCCTCTTAACTTGCTACATACTGGAGCAGTGAGGTTTTCTTTGCCAAAGCCCTCAAATTGTACAATGCCAAATGAGTCAGTGGGCTCCGGCATGGTGTGGGTTTTAAAGTGCCATATGTTGCTGTCCTCCTTCGAATGATTCTCAAACTCCTTGCTCCGTCCACATATACACGACCTGTGACATACACAAGAATTCAACAACAACAATTTAGCAAAGAAGTTATACATTTCAGATTAAGCAAGAGCTCTCTAACAAAAGTGACTAAAAATACTAAGCCATGCTTTGTCACAGGCATGGCAGCCAAGCAATGGTTAGGATCAAGGGCCCATAACTTAGGAACATGGGGCTTGCACATTTACATATTGTGACAATATATTTTGAGTTTCAATAAAATCACTTGAGAAATGTAGATGCGGTTTGCCCCACAAACTGAAAACATTTTATGCTTTTGCCACAAAAATGGAAAATGTCAAGGGCACATAACTCAGAAAACTGAGCTTGGGCTTAAAAAGATGTCTAACATACCTACATCTGATGAAATATTTAATATTTCAATTCCTTTGCTTGAGACAGGTAAAAGAAGTTTTTATGCATAAAATGTCTAACGTCAAGGGCACATACTTAAGGAATATGTGGACCAATTGCACATCTACACTTCCAAGAAACAAAATACTTTAATGTCAAATTCAATCTCTAGAAAAATTAAGAAGCAGTTTGCTCAACAAATTTACAATATTGCATGCAGACTGACTGACAAACCAACTAACAGACTAACCCACATGATGACTCCTATACACAACTTCAGTCAATATTTGTATGCCAAGGTATAACTATTCCTTGATGAAAAAATGTTAAAACACATGTCTGCATTCTTGATATTAACAGAATAATCACCAATGTAAAATGTAAACCTTGACTCCTGAGGCCTAACCGGCTAGCGCAAACAGAAGCTATTCAATAAAAGCTAACCAAAACTTAACAAATATGTATTACCAATTGTGGTTGTTGTTTTTCATGTTGATTACCGTAGTTTTCAGACACAAAATTTTTGGACACCCTCTTTGTAAGCCAAAATAATAATTTTTCGTGACCGTTAATTTTTGGTTACACAGGTTTTCGTCCATAATTAATCAATCAAAATTTTCGGACAATATATTTTACAGCACTATTTAAGCACACGTTTGCCCTTTTTTGCTAATATCTTGTGACACTTTGATCATGGATTTTTACAACCGGATTGAAGTCATAAAACCTGGCAGATGCATGCTTGAGGACAAATGACCATAACATTTGAGTACTTGGGTAAATAACAATATATAACAGTGGAAAACAATTGATTCAGGCAACAGCATTTGAAATTATTCCTCATCCAGAAGCAGAATGTTTAAAGTGTTTAATTTATTGTTCTGTATAATTTCAGGCAAGAGTTAGAAAAGCTGTGAAGTTGTATTTTTTTTTCAAATTAAAAAGAGAACACAATGCCCCCTATTGTGATTCTTTGAAATACAAAAAATATTATTATTTTTTACCTTTGACCTTGAAGGATGACCTTGACCTTGAACTTCCACCACTCAAAATGTGCAGCTTCATAAGAACGCTGCTTTGAAATAATTTATTTATTTATTTTTACCTTTGACCTTGAAGGATGACCTTGACCTTTAACTTCCACCACTCAAAATGTGCAGCTTCATGAGATACACATGCATGCCAAATATCAAGTTGCTATCTTCAATATTGCAAAAGTTATGGCCAAAATTAAAGTTTTTTTCTGACGGACGGACACACTGACACACTGACGGACAGTTCAACTGCTATATGCCACCCTACCGGGGGCATAAAAATCAAAATAAGAGTGCATTGACTTAATGCTTTTATTTCAATACAATAATAATTTTCGAACACTTAATTTGTGTCTCTTAATTTTAAGACACCTGTAGTTTTTTTAATATTTTCCGTTTATTAATTATGTGTCCACAAACTTAAAGTAATTATGGTAGTCAAGTATTAAGAAACATTTGTTAAATTTTAAACAATGAACGCACGTTACTCACCCATCTTTTGCCTTCTTATTTGGCACATACACGTGACACGTTCGTTTAGACAGGCTGCTGTTATTAACAAATTCAACCAGCTTTTGCTGTAAATAAAATATAAAGTTTTAAAGACCAATTTTAAGTATATGTTTTATGATAACAGGGGTTTTCGTAGCCATTTTGGAAAAAGGAGTCTGGTCAAATTGGGATTTTTTAAATCAGTAAAATGCCAAATTTGGGAAAATTTTATAGACAAAATGGACATAATTGGGATATTTTTTCATAAACAAAATAATGACACATAATGTCATTTCCTGGCCATTTTTTGCAATTTGTGCTTAAAGTCCACTGATTTGTGAATCACTACAATTGCAGTAGAAAAAGTTTGTGCTGCTGTTTTTTCATAATGTGATACACTTTTCTAATTCAGTCAACACAATTTCTGTTATGGCACAATCAACTAACGAACAATCCTTTTGGCCTTTTTTTACTTAACACTTTGGGAATGGTCCCCTTACCAGCCCAAGTCAGAAATGTCTTGTTTTCATCATGAACAGACAAAAAGCAACATAAAAAAGGTGTTAATACACCAATTATTTGCAAGCCTAACTCCATCTGATCATAGTACTTATTTACAACCTTTGTTCTGTGGAAAATCTACTGTGTATGGTTGTGAAATCTTAAAAGGTCTTGGTTAATGGAAAGTAGGCCAAACATAGCATTGCTAAAAATATCTATAACTGATATTCGTCCCTGGAGTATTTAAATGGTTACTTCACCCAATCATAATCTGATATATTGCTGTGTGTTTAAGATGGGACAATAGGAAACATTTATTTGATATTTTAACAGTTACAACAAGAAAACACCAAACAATAAACAAACTTAACTGACAATAAAGATGTCTGCCTTTTTTTAAAGTTTGCACAAGTATGTCCTGACCATCCTTCGTCTCATCTGAGTTAGTGTTAATGCATGACTCGATTTTGTAAAACAATATTTTATTTATCATGCAGTTTCCTTGCCCCTTTACTTTTAGTTTCAAAACAATATTATAACAAGAGTGCCAAACTGTCACAAGATATGCCCGTTTGAAGGTTTTGGACAATTTGATAACTTTACCATGACCCATATTTAAACTTGACCTTCATTTCATCTAGACACAACTTCTGACCAAATTTGGTGAAGATCAGATGAAAACTACTCAATTAGAGAGCGGACACCATGCTAAATGCTTGAAATGCACTAGGTGACCTCGTGATTTAGTTTTTGACCAGGCATGACCCATATTTGAACCTGACCTAGATATTGTCTAGACACAACTTCTGACCAAATTTGGTGAAGATCAGATGAAAACTACTTTAATTAGAGAGCGGACACCATGCTTAATGCTTGAAATGCACTAAGTGACCCTGTGACCTAGTTTTTGACCCTGCATGACCCATATTCGAACTTGACCTAGATATTGTCTAGATACAACTTCTGACCAAGTATGGTGATTATCGGATGAAAACTACTTCTTTTACAGAGCGGACACCATGCTAAATGCTTGAAAGGCACTAAGTGACCTGTGACCTAGTTTTTGAACCGGCATGACCCATATTCGAACTTGACCTAGATATTGTCCAGATACAACTTCTGACCAAGTTTGGTAAAGATCGGATGAAAACTATTTGCACTAAGTGACCCTGTGACCTAGTTTTTGACCAGGCATAACCCATATTCGAACTTGACCTAGATATAGTCTAGATAAAACTTCTGACCATGTTTGGTGAAGATCGGATGAAAACTATTTGAATTAGAGAGCGGAAACTGCTGTGGACGCCGCCCACCCACACGCCCGCCCGCTCATCCGCCCGCCCACCCACCACCGCCAAGGTGAAACTATAATACGTCCCGTTTTTTTAAAACGGGCATATACAAATATTGATAGGTCATGATCTTACTTTGACTTAAGTAGCAAAATTTTTGCAATTCAACATAATGCATACATGTCTATGACGAGGTGGCAAAACAGTAAAATTAACATTTTGAACGTAAAAAAACGGAGTTCTGGGTTAATCAAGTCTACTTTTTTTCTATAATATGGGTAAATTCTTACCATATTTTACCATGTATAGCGCGCTCTCATCTATAACGCTCATGCGATTTTTTAAAGCCAAAATGGAGAAAAAAAAGAATTCAAATCCAAAAACCTGAAAATTGGGTTGAAAATGGCCTCCATTCTTATATTGCGCAATCATTTAATCTAAGTTTTTCGGGCGCTTAATTTTTTGTTTTAAAGTAGGGAGCGTTTATACGATCATGAGCATGGGTTGCATAGCACTATATTTTCGACAATTTTAAAGATTATACTCTTGAGAACACCGCTTATGTCCTTATTGCCACGAACTGCGCGTGTTTTTTTCAAGACCCCTTTGCGTTAAATTCGGCCACTATTACCTATTCCTCACATTTGAACAGTGTAACATTTTCATTACCTGCCCCTCACAACATCGTATGACATAGTCTTCTGCAGACCCGCAACATCGCAATGTCCAATTTTACGCAAATCATCCGTGGATCCCATTTTATTTTTCATTGACTTAAAATATTTCCCCATTAAGAGATGCTCCCCATTAAATCCAGTTTGACCCGGTATTTCGCGCCCACACTGCGTCTAGTTGATTAGTATTTATAGTGAGACAAACAATACACCCGAACGCTCAATTCCATACAGTTGGCGTTATCGGTGTAATCAGCGTAAAGCCATTAGACAAATATCATTTGTTTGTCTCTATTGAAAGAAAATAAAAACGAGTCTATATCTCTATTGTTGGTTTGTAACCTATGTAGTATACTCGCACGGTAGCATATTTATGCAGAGATCGGAAAATCATTGATAAATGTATTCGTCGTTTCAATGCTTAGGGCAGGGTAATTTCGGCTAATCGGAACTCTAACTTACGCAAAACACTCAATTAACCGTTAAACTCCACCTCCGTTCTCTGCAAAAGGTTTGAAGGTGGAGCTTTGCAAGTGCTATTATTTTATTGGACGATTGCCATTGAGGAACAAATACACGATTGCTTCGGCATGTTGATTGCTAGACAAAGGAAGCCAATTTTGTCGGCTAGAAACTTGTCGATTTATTGCTTCAGACAGGAAGCGGCTTTCCTTTGATGACGTCAAACTGTCAATTCACATAGAGTGCAAATTTTCATAATTGCTAACATTAAACTTTCGATTCAATTATCAAAATAAAGCAAAAGTGAAGTTGAGAAATATGATTGAAATAATTAGCGTCAGTTCAAATAAGACGTTTTGCGTTGTAAATCAACGAGTTTTCATGACAACAAAAACTTGAACAAACAATACCGCGACGACGCGGGGGTCGATATACCTCGATTTTTTTTAAATGAACAATCAATGACGAAGTGTGAAAACACCAACAAAGACATTTTTTTCATCTTTAAATTTTGTCAAAACTGTTTCTACCCCGTTCATTCCTACCGTTTCCCACTATTTGTTGTTTCGACAACGGCCCCTTCAGACTATAACGTTATAGGGTGTAGTTTTCTGCAATAAAAATGGCGGCAAGTGTGAAGATTAACGATTACGAAATGGATTTTTTGCAATTTAGCAACCAGGAAAGCGTTGTGTCAATGCATTACGCGCACTGAATTTTTATTTTGAAATTTGAAGGTAAAAAAACTGCGCACTATGCATGGTAAAATACGTAACAAAACTTGCGATAATAGGCTAGAAAATTGTTTTGAGAATTGTACTATTTTCTGGTACAAAATACATTTAAACCAGAAAGTGCTGAAGCAAAACTAGGCAAAGTTTGCTGTACAGATAATCTGTTGCACTACATGTACTTACCTGATCCATATCTTCTTGTCTTGTGATTCTGTCTTTAGTAAAGGCTGTTATTTCACTCTTCACTTTTTTCAATGGGACAGAGTCGCCATTGCTGCTGCTGAAAATGAATGTTTCATTCTGTAAGATATCTGAGCTCACGGGGTTATCAAACCTGCGCTTTACTGCCTTAAAATCTCTTGTGTATGTCCCGTTGCTCTCAATGGATATCTTTTTATTATCCAGCTCATCACTATACCCAGCATTCACATGATACTCTTTAAGGTCATCCCCTGATTTATTACTCCTCTTTGGTTTCGCTCTTTTTCTTCTTTTTGCCTTTTTTTCTTCTACTTGGACTTCAAAACCTCTGTCCAGAACATTTTCGTCACGCAGCGGTTTGGCCTCTTTTTGTTTTTGCTCTGGTTTTGGCAGTTTTGACCTCTTCACTCTTGGTGATTTTCCTGATGGTTTGTATTCGCCCCCAAATGGGTCTTCTGGGTTCATTTGATCTAGTCTTTCATCATATGATTTTTCACGGTCATATCCATATCTTGGCGTTCTGGATATACTGTCTATATATGAGTCTGATAATTCTCTTTGCATCCTGTCTAGATTAGCTGAATCTTTAGTTTTTAGCCTGCAAAAATAAAAATAACAATTTTCATTTAAATCTTCAATTAAAATTACAGTTTTTGTTACAACAAAAATATTGTCTTTGTCATCATTTTTGCACTTCTATGTTTGATCAAAATAAGCATATTGAAACCAAAATGTAATGCTTTCAACAATCTAACAGTGATAGTTATGATTCAGTCAAAAGTTGGAGGTTTCAAGATATCTGTGTATTAGGCTGCATTGCAAGTGTTGGCCCAAGACAGAGCGCTTGAATATTTTTCCGCTTTAAAAATGTTATGTACGTTCTGTTCCTAAAATTTAACCTGTTTACCTAGTTTTTTTACCTCACTGAATGGAATTCAAACTTGACCTTAATTTTGTTAAAGATAATCAATTTTACCAAGTTTAAACAAAATCGATTAATAAATGTGGCTCCAAACAAGGTAGTAATTAGTTTTTTAGATCTTACCAGGTGACCCACTCTTTGATCAAGATCAAACTTGACTAAGCCAGATTGAATAATAAATGAGGTTTCTATTATTAGAACGGTCACAAATTCTTTCTAATATTTGATCTAGTGGCAGATTTCTGTACACCACTCAACCCAAACACAACGTTAGCCTAGATATTATCAAGATAAACATTCTGACAAAGTTCTATCAAGAATTTGCCACAAATTCTTACTCAAGAGTTATACAAAGTTAAAAATTACAATAGCTAGATTTTTCTTAGCTTTCACCCAGTGACCAACTTGTTTCCATTCGTTTAGCATTCCTAATTCACAAGTATAAGAGATCAATTCCAGATTGTAATTGCAGCTCAAACATTAATAATTAAGGTAACTCAGTACTGATTTTCTGCATTTTGCTACTTTTATTTTAAATTGTAAGTCTCAATTGTTAGTCTACATACAGCGACAGAACTCAATATATGCTTTTATGAATTTTATGTTCACTTTATTTAACAAAGTGGAAAAGTTATTCTGTGTAATGACGGACAACACCATTATAATATCCCTATGCCTAGGCAGGTCTCCTCACCTTCTGACTGGGCTGCTGTCACTGCCAGTGGCTACACGTGTAAACTCAACGCTTCGTATCGGACTACCGTGTGAGCTTGGTGACTCTACATACTCAAATGAGAACTGACTGGTGTCATCCCGTGCATCCCAGTAGACTGTGGTCTATAATACAATGGAATGATGTGCATTTTGTACACAGTAACATGAATGATTGCATCTTCATCAAGCTGTATATGACAAAACCACATATCTGGGATACATTTAAGATAAAACATACAAATTTTGGCAATTATTTAATATTCTCATCCCAATACAGTATTGTCCTCCTGCTCTTAGTCAAAACTCCTATAATCTGTTCCTGTTATAATTATGCTTTTCAAAAAAATAATTTGCTCTTAACATAATACAAACTTTAGAGTAAAAGTCATCATTTCCAACCCAAAGGCCATGGTTTAACTTGAATGTTTTTTTTTAAAGCAGCAAAATGTTTTGTTTTTGTTTTTTTATTATTATGTTTAATGTCATTCAGAAAAAACTTTTTATAAGTTCATAGCAACAAAAGCAAACAAGCATTACATAATAGCAATATATCTAATACATTTCTATGTATTTATATATGGTTTTGCTTATCCTCCTCTAAAACAAGAGCACCGCATAGCGGGTGCCAACGCTCGGCTGTGGGTGCACTTTGATTTTAGAGCCTATGTTAAAGTTTTATATTAGAGGTCATAGTGACCTTGACCTTTGACCTAGTGAACCAAAAATGGGTGTGGCGTGTAGAACTCATCAAGATGCAGCTACATATGAAGTTTCTAAGTTGTAGGTGGAAGCACTTTGATTTGAGAGCCAATGTTATGGTTTTAGCATGAAGCGGACGGCGGATGACAAGCTGGCTATGACAATACCTTGGGTTTTCTCCGAAAACAGCCGAGCTAAAAATGGTAGTGTTACCTCTCTAGAAGTGGGGTCCTGCCAGGAGACTTTGGGCCCAGGGCGGTGCGCCTCCCTTCCCCTGGGAGGGTCTACTGTTACAGGACTATCCCTACCATGGTGGGGTGGACGACCATGGCCTGCACGATAGTCTGGCCCCAGGCTGGGATCCATATAGGAGCCTGAAATGATTTTGATTACATTAAACTGTATGTAATTGTTGGCATACATTCATATTGAGTGGCTATTAAACCTTTGAACATATTGTCATGTAAAGTAAACATCATCATTAATTTCTTATATGCTGTTGTTTTTTACTTTGATAAATCTCAAACCTAGACATAATGCTTCTATTTCACTCTGATACAATCACAAGACAGTTGTAATAGTTTCTACCTCAACTCATTCACCACATAACAAAAGCTCAATACGGTACAAGGTACTTTAAGCATAGCCACAAGTTGTCTTTAATGTAAAATTCAATTGGCTTGTTTATCTATATACATGTATTATCTATATTGTTTATGCATATTGCACATATTGACTTTCTGACAACTGGCTTAAGTTGACAATTTCTGCTTTATTTCTTATAAATTTGCTGCTTAATCACATGCCCTGGATTTGACACCCTGTTGTCCAGTATTGGACCACCAATCACAGGTGCATATATCTGACCATACATGCTAGCCCAGGTATGTCCTAAGGGTAAACAATACAACTACACAAAGCCAACTGAACAAAAGCTGTCATTTGACTTGGGTACTTCAATAATTGCTTTAATTAATTTATTAAGACGACAAAACGTTTTGCAATTTCTTTAAGCTTGACTGGTTTTAACCTACTAAAATCTAGACAGGACTTGTTTGTTCGCCCATTTAGTTTTCCCTTCATTTGCTCTGTACATGATTACCTATTTGATCATGCATTTTATTATATCGTTTCTCTTTTATTTGTTATGAATATATGTTGTTGTTTTTTCGAACTTGGGCAGTAGTTGTGACTAATCCCAAACTGTGTTCTTTCAATTTGTTCTATTTTCTATTTCTTACTTGGAAATTTGATGTCACAACTTGAGTTGTTGTTGTTGTTCTGTGATAGGTAGAGGACAAAGCCTGTCTGCACAGAATAACACCATTAAATTTCAACCAAGCAATGCAGTCAAACTCACTCATACATACAGCAAACACTTAAATACAATAATACAGTACTTTAATAGAATAATGAATTAGTCTTATAAAGACTAAGAGTCACTTGCTGATTTAAAGGGGCCTTTTCACAGATTTTGGCATATTTTGGATTTTGTCATTAAAGGCTTTATATTGATAAATGTATACATTGGATCTTTAAAGCTCCAGTAAAAAATCAAGAATAAAATTAAAACAAGGAAACAAAAGTAGCCGGCACCAGGGCTCGAACCAGTGACCCCCGGAATCCTGGAGTTAGTCTGAAGTAAAAGCGCATTAGCCCTTTCGGCTATTCCGCCGGGTAAACACAGAATAAGTATTTTATACCTTATATAAGCAATCTTCGTAGTTTCGTAAATTTAAACGACAACAACAGAACTCTCCAAATTATTCAATCGTCTCGCGTTGCAAAGCTTTATAATTTTTAGGTTTTCAAATCGTCAAAAGATACATATAATGGCTATATTGGACTATGGTAAATGTTCAGTAATACTGTTTCCTAACAAATATCATAACTAAAACGAAAATTTGCGAATCTGAAACAACTTTTTTCAATTTTGTCAAGTTACCAAACCGTGAAAAGATCCATTTAAGCAAACCATTTTTTTACATTTATTTGAAATATACATATTTTTATTTAATAATATGTACTTGACAACCAAAATTCCATTATTCCACCTATTTAATTATATTTTTAGTTGTAACAGCTTTCATCAAATAAAGTGATTTCAAATTTTAAACGCTTCTTCTTAATTGCAATACAAAACAGAATAACACAATTAAATTTCAAAGAAAGAATGCAGTAAAAAGGGACTATTGTTTTCAGCCAACCTTCCATAATAGGCAACAGTACATTTTAATACAGTGCATGAATATTACAAATATTTCTATGATAGTTCATTTGAAGAGCCCTGAAACAGATGACCCGTGTGATGGGAAAAGGATAGGGGAAGAACTTCTTCTTCTTTATTACTGCACAAGATCCCTCTCTGGGGCATTGTCGTTCAAGAAACTATGTACAAAAACCTGATATATATATATATATAAAATAAGCAGCCTAATGGACTGTCTAGTGTCTACATGCAGTACAATGCCAGCCCTTCCTTGAAAGCTTCAAGGCTGGGAGCAGTTAAAAGGTGGTCTGGCAGTTGGTTCCAGAGTCTTGTTGCTGATGAGAAGAAGGAGTGTCTCTGTTCTGCAGAATGGGACAATATACCTGATACTGTTGCCCCTTGTGGATGTTAAAGCAAGGCAGAGGTAGGGGTTTGACGGAATATAAATGAGGTTGTTAGAGATTCTGTACATCATAGTGACCTTAGCTGTTTGGCGCCTTGCTTGAATGGGCTGCCATCCGATGTCGGCTATCATCTTTGAGCTGCTGTTGGTAGTCCTGTAATCGCCTTTCAAGTAGGAGCAGCGCGTCTATGGACGGCTTCAAGCTGGTAAATACATGTCTGAGTTTTGGGGTCATATACATTTGCAATGTACTCCAGTGTTGGCCACACTAAGGTGTTGTAGGTACGTGCTTTTAGGTTAGGTGGGCAGCTGGACAAGTTTCGCCTCAAGAAACCTTGGCTGTTACATGCTTTCCGGGTGACAATGGCAACATGAGGCTTCCAGGACATGTTGTCTGAGATTGTAACTTCGAGGTATATACATTCCTTCACTGGTAAAAGCTTCTCCCCATGAATTAATACTCTAACTTTATTGGTTGCCGCTTTTTTGAGATATGCATGACTTTGCACTTTGAAGGATTGAAAGACATCTGCCATTTTTTTTGTAAATTTTTGTTGAGCATCCAAAATGAGCTGAAGTATTGCTGCGTCCTGTGCCGTCTTGATTCTTCTGAAGAGCAGGGTGTCATCAGCAAAGAGTTGGGTTTTCGAAGTTACTGTTCCTGGTAGGTCATTGATGTAAACCAGAAAGAGCAGAGGTCCAAGGACATAGTCGAGTGACACCTAATGTGACATTGGCTGAGTTTGAGATCTTTCCTTTCACTAGGACACGTTGGCTTCGACCAGTGAGAAAGCTTTCTATCCAGGTCAGGACAGATCCTCTGATTCCATAGTGACTCAGCTTCATGAGGAGTCATTTGTGCGGAACAACATCAAAGGTTTTTGAAAAGTTGTGCTTCACAACAGCGTTTTTGCCGGAAGCTGTGTTGTTGGTCGGCCAGGATTTTGTGTTTGTCTAGGCGAGATATGACCTGGCTGTGGATGATGTGTTCCATGAGTTTCTCAACATACGGATGTCAGGGCGATTGGGTGATAGTTATTCGGCTTGCTTCTGTCCCCTTTCTTGAAAACTGGGGTCACATCTGCCAACTCCCAATACCAGGTAGAAAATGTTTTCATATGCACTTTATTCCATAAATAAAGGATTTTGAAGGAATTTAAAAAGCATGGCATTTCTCCTTTAAATCTAAATATACGGGCATCTAAAGCCTTATTGAATTTTGTAAAACATGTGCCCAGTATTACACATGAATTGACATAGCATCATCTTGATTATTGCCATTTTCAAATCATACAAGGTACAAAGATATTTATTTTGCAAAACACAAAAAAATGGGTGGAACACTACCAAAATATCTAAAACAAAAAAAATATGCATCCTGCTCTTTTGTGTTTCCTCCATACTGCCCTGCATATAAGTTAGCACAAAAATTATGTTAATCTTTTGACATTTATTGATTTATTTTGCAAATATGTCATGACAATGATATGACCATGCTTAGAAACCTTCATTTCAAGAATTACATTAAAAAATTCCTTGGATAAAGAGATTTATTAGAAAATGCAACTAGACTTTCCTTTCAGCAGCCCCTGTACCTTTTATGACCCTATATATCTTTCGTTAGTAACACTATTTACCAGGTGGTGAAAAGGTGGGCGAAGGTAAATTGCTCGGAATAACCTCCAAATTGTCCAATGTCCTTTCTGATGAGACACTTGTTTTTCTCAGAGGCTTGCCATGTCCGCTCATGTCACAAGACCATTGTTGCTCATCTACAATAGAAACACAAAATAGTGATGTCATTAGTTTTGCTAAACTTGTAAGCAATACAAACATGCTTGATTTAATTATCTGCTATAATGCTACAAAATTGTAATGTCAGCATCTGTTTGTTTGTTCCATCGTTCAGAAAGTACTTCTGTCTCCATGAAAAATACCCTGTGTTATGTATTCTATTTATATAGGCCTTCTTTTATTGCAAATGCCCACATGTGACATTCCCTGTGTTTGCATATGCCAAAAAAAAATGAACATGGGATGCTCAGTGCAAAGTTTCACAGTTGATTACTTCAAGTCTTCATTGATGAAATCCCTGTCAAAATCTTTTTTTCACGCCAACCAGTAAAGATAAATCCACAAATACACTTTCTGCAGTTGTTTTTGGGGGAAACTTTTTGCAATCCAATTCAATAATTTACTGAATTATGCTATGTACTAAGCTGACACTTGACATCTCCTCTTGAAAGCTAATTCGGTAGCGCTGTATCATTAGGGCTGTCACGATGCGCTGTTAGTGTATCGTGATGCGGCAACACTGTATTGCGATACGTATCGCGATATTTTACAGAATGTATATCTGTGAAGAAAACAGCAGAATAACAGGTTTTACAACTTTATTAAACTCAATCATCTGAAAACCATGGTATCATGGTATGACTAGAAACTGTAATAAATAAGAACAATCATTTTCTGACTATAACCTGTCAAAAGGTGATCACCACAACCTAATAAACTTGATAGAACTTCATATGATTATTAAATCAAAGTATGTTATGTATTTATCCGCTGTCCTCATAAAAGAATAATTAGATTTTAAAATACAGTGCGGCAACGCTGTACTGCGGTGCGATTTTTTTAACGACATACATCGCGATATACCGATTTACCGGTGAATCGTGACAGCCCTATGTATCATTATGGTAAACTTTGTTTAGGTAGATAATTGAGTATAAGCACTAATTGTAAAATTAAATATCTTTCATGCCCAGCGTGTATTGTGTTGTTTTTTTATCAACATGCAAAAATGAAAACAGCAAACATCTTGGTTTTTCACACATTATTAACCTCAGAAATGTTCAGACCTACGACCTATCAGTTACTTCCATTCGCTTTTTCTCTTTCCTTGGAAAATCAAAAGACGTTTATACATCACCATTGATAGATGAAGCATTCAGGATCACAAGGGGTACTTGACTGATTGGGGATGTGTGTACAAGGCGATAAGAAAACAATGGCTGGGGACTTATCTCCCCTGGCGAGTAAATTAGCGCTAATCCACTTCTTATCAGGAACAACAAAACACATCTGATCTTTTGTATTGAGGGAAAGTGTATTGTTGCGTAGGATATTTTCAAGGTAAGGGTATTTTTAAGGATCACACGTTTTCTGGTGTAAACACGCGTGTTGTGCATACTTGGCGTAAGTCACATGTTATTTCATTTGCATACACACAGTTCACAGATGACCTAATTTAAGTGATATCAGCAATAGAAACAATAAATAAACAGACTCATCTTCATACACAATAGTTTTCATACATTTAAATTATCCATCAAATATTCCAACTCATCATTTAACATTTAAATCTTTTTTTATAATCAAAATGTTGTCATTTTGTCTGTTTTAAACACAGAACAGTCCAGAATAGTTAGGTATGCTTTTTTGTATAAATACGAGGGGTGTTCCAGAAGTTCGTGGATTTTCGCTATAATTTATTAGTTTGCTGGTAAAAGTCAATGAAATTTACATATTATACAAACCAATTATCATGGACTTTATATATAAGCTCAAAATGCATGAATTCCATAAAGCGCGTTTGAAACGCGTTGCCATGGAGACCTCAGTAACGACATGCGGCGCACGCGTGTATTTTATTATAAGTATGAGCGTTACGTGAATTTAAATTTGGTTTAAATGTCGTTGATAAACAGAATTTACTGCAAATTTCACGTGACGTTGACGTCACATATATACGTCACACGTAGGTTGAATATTCAAAGTTGTTTACATCATTCTCAGCTGTAAGACCGCGAAGTAGTTAACGTAATGAAATCATGCCGTCCGTTGACAACGTTGAACTACGCACGGTGATTAAATTTTGTCACTCATTGGGCTACACACAGACCAAAACGTTTGAGGAAGTTAAAAAGTCGAAACAATTCAACTGCTCAAGATCGTTGGTATTCAAATGGCACGATAGATTTAGAAAGGGACGCGAATCAGTAGAAGATGATGCTCGAAGTGGTAGGCCGGCGCTAGTTAAACAAACCATGACGGACAAACTGAGAGACTTGATTAAAACAAATAGGCGTTTAACGGTGCCATATATCGCAGAAGAGCTTGGAATTGGCATTTCAATGGTTTACAGAATACTAACCGAGGATTTCAAAATGCGCAAGGTTAGAGCTCGATGGGTTCCAAAACTTCTCTCTGATGAAGAACGAGTGAAACGCGTTAAGTGCTCAGAAGAGTTTTTGAGAAGATACCGTAAAGAAGGAGAGCGCTTTTTGGACCATATCGTCACACTTGATGAGACGTGGTTATGGCATTATGATCCGGAGACGAAAGCACAATCCTCAGTGTGGAAAACAGCAGCAAGTCCTCCGCCGAAGAAAGCCAGGGTTATGAAGTCTGGTGGAAAACATATCTACATCTTCTTCATGGATAGACGGGGAATGCTGCTCATCCACAAGGTGCCTGATGGTCAGACGATAAATGCTACATATTATCAAAAGGTAATTACAATTTTGTTATTGAATTATGTATTGTTATTTTGACAATTTTGTTATTACTGAAAATTATTCGTATTCGAAATAGAAAATAAATTAATTACAATTTAAAAAATGGTGCATGAAACTTAAAATTTTTTAATTTGCCTACAGCAGGTACTTCGCCGGGATTTAATGAATGCTCTAAGGTAAAAGAGACCTACGATTGATGCCTCAGCCGTCATAATTCACCACGACAATGCACCTGCGCATAGGGCCCAGTCAACAGAACTAGAGATAGATGTGATCGGGTTTCAGCGCCTAAGTCATCCTCCTTACAGCCCGGATTTGGCCCCTATGGACTTCCGCGTCTTCCCGGAAGTTAAATCACAGTTGCGCGGTATTCGCTTTGCAAGTAAACAGGAACTTACAGTTGCAGCAAAGCGAATCGTGTCGTCTTTTGACGCTGACTGGTATAGAGACACTTTTGACAAGTGGATTTCCCGACACATAAAGTGCATTCGCGTTGGAGGTGATTATGTGGAAAAGATTTGACAGTTGTTAACTTCATAACGTCATTGACGTTGAACAGAAACGTTACACGTGCGTGGGTGTGCACATTGTGCACATGTTTAAATCTCTGATATATATTTATTGTTTTATGTATTTCCATGATATTTGGAGAGTAGATTTGGAAAGGACAGAATATTCTTAGCATGCTATTTGTTTGTCCATTTATGTTACCAAATGAATGTTATAGCGAAAATCCACGAACTTCTGAAACACCCCTCGTATATAGCATACCATTCAACAGAAAAATGTGTACAGCGAAAAGGAACATTAGGTGAACTTCAGAAGTCAAATTCAAATAGGATATAAAACACATGCAAACTGTTCTACCCAGAAATATTCTATAATAAATTTCTATTTAACTTACACATGATATGACATAATGTGACAGATTTAATTATGCATATGCTCCAAATTGGAGCGAGGGGATTATGTGGTTATCTCTGCCATCTGTCCGTCATTCCGTCTGTCCAAGCCACTATCTTCTCCTACACTATTAGCACTAGAACCTTGAAACCTAAACACATGGTAGCTACATGTATGAGCATATGTGCAACAGTGCACTATTTGGAATTTTGATCTGACCCCTGGGTCAAATGCTGCGGCGTGGGGATACGTGCCAGCCGCGGCCGCGCCATTTCTAGTTAATAAGTGCCCTTGGAATTTTTAAAAAGCATTACTATACATGTAGGTTTGAACGATAAATCAATTTGTCTATTGTGATTGAGGAAAAGAATATAAAATGATCATTGGAGACCTATATGAAAATGGATATTATGAATATTACACTTCACAATTTGCAGATAACATCGATATTACAGTTGGAAGTGAATTATAAAAGTTTCCCATTAAATGTGAAGAGGTTTCCTACCTTTTTTGTGTACAATAATTGAGTTGATTGTGACGGTACAAAATACCCTACATGATGCACATAACATGTATGCGCTGTGAGTGACATTCGTTTTGTTTAAAAGTAAACGAAATTAAATATGTAAAAAGGTTGTTTTTTGTAAACTTTTGTTCATGGTAATATATTAATTTGGAATAAACAACATCATTTTTTGGTTCTATTTTGCATTTTTATAAGAGATAATCAATAGAATAATTGAGTTGATTGTGACTGTCAAAAATACTCTACATGATGCTCAGAACATGAACAGTGAGTGACCTTTTTTTTTTTTTTAAAGTACATGTAAACAAACTTTAATATGTAAACAGTTTGTGTTTTTGAAAACTTTTGTTGGTGATATATTTATTTTGAATAACCAACATTAATTTTTTGTTTCTTTTTGCATTTTATGAGAGATAATCAATAGAAGCCTTTCACCGTCGAAAATACCCCACACCAGGATAGTGTGGGCCTTTTCATGAGAAAAATTTGCAGTAGGCCCATTATTAAAAAAATCCTAACTCCACAGCCAGCTTGGGGTTGGCGATGGAGGGAATGGGCCCCGGGGCCTGGGAACAGGCCTGTTAGGAATTATCTGATCTAAAACCATTCTGTCAATCTGTGAACAACAGGAACACATCCATCACAATTGAAGGGCATATGATATTTTGACAATCATAAGTCCAACTTGTTGACGCTCTCAAATATTAAGCTACTTTTTATATTGGTAATATTTGGAGTGTACAACCGGGAAAGGACTCAAACAATGTTGGAAAGTTTTCCTTCTTTGTCTATATTGTTGCGCAAGATTTTGTGCGCAATATTCAAGCCCCGATATCAGACACTTAATATCAACAGATTGCAATAATATTTACATACCTGTGTAGATAAAAATTTCTCAATAATGTTCCGTACAAATTATGTAATGACACTTTGAATTTTGCACGCCTAAGCAATTTAAATCCAACCAATATTCAAATTTTCAATATCATTCTATTCGCTCGCTGTGTTTATATAAATCGATAACACAGCCTCGATGTAAAGCATGTGGAAGAATAAACGGCGTTAAATAAAGTTTGCGTTCGTCTGTTGTGGTGCAGAGCGTTATATAGTAAACCGATGCTATTATACTTTTCTGGATTAAGCATTGTTTTTTTTTCTAAAGTGACAATTAAAAAGGTCTGAAATAAATAACGTCTTTTATTTTTATACGGTACATAAATAATAGTGATACAGATTGTACAGTATATCGTTAGTCTCATTTATAAGACGCGCAAAGAATTTAGAGATACTTTTTATATGGGTTAAATTCTTTGGAACGTCTCATCGGTGAAGGACCTTTTTTGTGGTGGACACCAGAAAGTTTAAATTTTCATCAATTTGCGTAAACTTGCAACATAACATTACTAACTCATTCAGTTTTAGTTCAGAAGTCCAATTTTACCTCAAATATTGTCGAATTAAAGTTAGAAAGGCATAAATTCTTCAGTTAAACTTCTGCTTTCATCACAACAATATCACTGACCTCTTGCCATATTATGAAATGGAATTAAATATCAACCAATCAGAAGAAGGCATTACGGTGTAATTTTATTTAACATGAGCTTTTAACACTGACTTTTACCTAACTAGATCTAGTATGCTCATCTTTGTCGATTTAATAAGCATATGTTCAAAACAGATATGGTGCAGTTTCTATTCACTCTTCTAAGTTTCAGCAACTTTTTATGCATGTCTTTTTCGCACCTCTGTCTGTGTTGTTTTATTAACTACATTCTACGTTACATAGGACGGTATACTGTACGATTGGTATCAATATTATTTATGTACAGTATAAAAATAAAAGATGTAATTTATTTCAGAACTTTTCAATTGTCACTTTGGAAAAAAAAAACAATGTGCAATTAATCCAGAAAAGTATAATAACATCGTTTACTATGTACGCTCTGCACCACAACAGACCAACGCCAACTGTATTTTACGCCGATTATTCTTCCACACTTAAACCAGATGCTTTACATCGAGGCCGTGTTATCAATTTATATCTACACAGTGAGCAAATCGAGAGATATTGAAAATTTGAATAGTGGTTGGATTTAAATTGCTCAGGCGTGCAAAATTCGGTGTGTCATTACATAATTTTTACGGAATATTATCGAGAAATGAATTACCTACACAGGTATGTAAATATTATTGCAATCCGTTGATATTAAGTGTCAGATATCGGGGCTTGAATGTTGCACACAAAATCCTTGCGCAACAATATAGACAAAGAAGGAAAAAATCCCACCATTATTCAAATGGTTCAGCCGTTGGACGTCCAAATATTACCAATATAAAAAGTAGCTTAATATTTGAGAGCGTCAACAAGTTGGACTAAGTATACTGTCCTTTCTAACGTAGAATGTAAGTACATAAAACAACACAGACAGAGGTGCGAGAAAGACATGCATACAAAGTTGCTGAAACTTAGAAGAGTGAATAGAAACTGCATCATATCTGTTTTGAACATATGCTTATTAAATTGAAAAAGATGAGCATACTAGATCTACTTAGGTAAAAGTCGGTGTTAAAAGCAAATGTTAAATAAAATTACGCGTACACGTTATACCATAATGCCTTCTTCTGATTGGTTCATATATAAATCAGTTGCATGACATGGCGCCAGGTCAGTGATTGTTTTGCGATTTAAGCATAAGTTTAACTGAAGAATTTATGCCTTTCTAACTTCAATTCGAAGGTATTTGAGATAAAAATGGACAGTTGAACTAAAACATTCTGAGTCGGTAGAGCTGCAACGATTCACCAACAGCTCGATTCGATTCGATTTCGATTTCAGACACTCCGATACCGATTTTTTCGATTCGATTCATCTTCAAACCTATTTTTATCATATTTTCACTCTTATGCCTCAAAATTAACATTTCTGTTCAAATGTGATTTCAATAAAACACATAAAAAATAATAGCAAATTAGGACTCAATTTTAATATAAAAACTTCTGACAAGAAGATTGTGTTGATTAAACAATAATATAAAAAATAAATAAATAATCATAAGGACGTATCTGGAATCAGTTGAATGGTAGTACTATCACTATTACATCTTTACCCAAAACCGCTATAAGCATGTCAACCACTGTGCCATGACAGCATCACCTGTTACCTGTAGGACAAATCACATTCTCTAATAAACTTAACAAAACTCCAACAGAAATAGAACTACTTTTCTGGCTGGCGACTTGAGTAGTTGCACTTGTGCGACCTCTTTGTCTTGCTAAATCAACGTTATGTTTGCGTTTGACATATTGCATTAAATTAGATTAGTGGTTGAGCTGGACTTAGTGTACGCCACATCCATGAAGCACAGTTTACACTTTGCTTTATTGGTAGGGCTACCATCCCGAAACCCAAAATACTGCCACACTTTTGATTTTAGCTTCTTAGGCGCATCTGATAATTTCAATTTGTCGGCAACAACTTGTTCAGCCATTTTGACGCTTTTTCCGAAAGTAGACCGTAACGGGCTTATTGATTGGATGACTAAAGTAATAAGCAACCAATCGCGCGCGTCGTAATTACAGGTAAATATAAAACCTACACCTTCCTGTATCAATAGTCAGAATACAGCGCGCTTTACGTATCTATGTATATATATGTATATATGTTAAAGAATCGAGTCGAATTTGGTAGGTTTGGTATGGTAATCGAATCGAAGCATTTCGAATCGATTTTCGATGAATCGGATCGAATCGTTGCAGCTCTATGAGTCGGTAATGTTATTTTGAATTTTTACGCAAATTGATTTAAATTTTGACTTTCTGGTGTCCACCACATACAATCACTTTTCCCCGATAAGACGTTCCAAAGAATTTAGCCCATATAAAAAGTATCTCTAAATTCTTTGGCACTTTGCACGTCTTATACCTGGATACCTGGATACCTGGACTGTTGGGCCGTAATTTAGCTATGCTGTAGTGGCCCCTCTGATAAATGGTCTCTTCTTTAGAATCTCTCTCTGATATGAACTAATTTTATTAAAACTTCTCTAGAGTGCGCTTAGTAAAATTAATTTAACTTCATTTACAGACGGGTTAAACTTAATGTTCCATTTCTCAGAATAAAGCAACGATTTAAATTGATTAACACTTGTGGCAGCTATTGTTGATTCTTCCAAACTGTTCCAGTAATGAATTGATATTTCACACCAGACACTCTCATTAAATCCTGATCATCAAAAGTAGTCACATTTTGTAGCTTTCAAATATTTTCTTATTAAAAACAATACACCTCTGTTCCCATTGGAAGTAGGACTAAAGGCATCATAGTCTGTAAACTTCAGACCATTTATACTCAGTTTTTCATTAGCTGACTTTGGAAAAAACCTCACAAATTCCAAATATATCTGGATGTAACATGTCTAAAATGCCTCAAGTTCTGCAACTTTATTCGACAACGAATCAACATAAAAAAGACTAGACAATAATTTCCTATCGCTAAAATAAACCATGTGCATATACAGTATAAAATAATAATTAAAACAATGTCATTCAGATAAATTAATCTGAATATAAAGAAACCATTATAAATTTACACGACAACGTTGTTTACCTGCCAAGCACTTGTAACCAATATACGCTAGCCGCTTACGTCGCCAAAAATTACAAAGAAAGATGTCGCTTATATCCACAAATTAACTCTATATCCCGTGCCTTTTCGTACAGAGTACCAGAGACGTAGATAACATTTGCTGAAATATGACAATGAATGCATAGAAATTAGTCTGATTCTATTACAGTGTTTTAAGGTTACAATGTAACATTCATGTAACACGGAATACGGACAAAACCCCTCCCGGACAAAACCCTCCCGTCATTTTCATAGGGGGCGGACAAAAATCCTCCCATGAAAAAACGGGGGCGGAGAAAAAAACGTGAAAGCAATTAATTTATTAAACGCTGACAAATGTATTTTTATCACACAGTGTTGCATTAATTTATCCGAAAAAAAACATTGTGTATATTGCGTTTACACACATCAATCGTATTTTAAAGGTAACTGGCTTTTGGGGACGTCAACTGCAGTAATCCGTTATAACTTGCGAAGAAAATGCCATTATTACAATATGCAGTAACAAGTCAATTGAACAGCCTGAAAGTTGTCGGGTTTTCTGATAGAAATAAAACAAATTCACCATAAAATATTATAAAATGCATGCTTATATGCCTTTTTTATTAATTCTACGAGGCCTTTATATATTTCATCTAAATTTAGAATATCATATAATAAATATCATATGATTTGGTGCTCATCTGACATGCTCATTTGTATTTTCAGTTTGGCCAAGCCCAGAAGGGAGCGACTGAGTTATGGGGTGCAAAAGCAGCACAAGCGATCTCGACATTTACTTGATGAATCATCCCGAACAGCACTTGACGATGGTTTCCTGCTCGATGTGGATGAATCCATAACTGCATGAGAACTGAGGACGATACTTCTCTCAACACTGCATTGTATGAAGACAAAGCAACTCAGTGTGGATCGTCATCGTCAACAACCGAACCAGACTCAGCTGCCGTTGGAGTCTGTCAAGTTGAGATCACTGTGCCTATCAGGGTGAGTGTTACATACTTAACGAAGTGATCCAAAGCCATATATTGTCAATATGCACGCAAAAGACCTGGACATGCTCTGTTTACATTCAGATCAAAGCAATGGCAAAACATATTTAAGTATGAAAGTATGTGTTAATGAAGCATGTCACAACTGTGTATGTATGTTCATTGTTAGGAAGTTGCTCATGGCCATTTTTTGTGGGAACAAATTTCTAGTGATTATCTTTTTGCCAATTAGCTCACCTGAGCACAGTGTGCTAATGGTGAGTTTTTGTCCGGCATGCGCAGTGTGTTGTGGGGCGTCAACATTTGCCTTGTTAACACTCTAGAGGCCACATTAATTGTCCAAGCAATTTGGTCAGAAAATTTGGTTCTGGTTTATTGTCCGTCATCATGAAACTTGGTCAGAAGATGTGTCCCAATGATATCTTGGGCAAGTTCAAAAATGGTTCCGGTTGGTTGAAAAACATTGACACCAGGGGGTGGGGCATATTTCCTTATATGTCTATATATTGCTATAGAAAAACCTTTTTAACACTCTAGAGGCCACATTTATTGTCCCGTCTTCAATGAACTTGGTCAAACAATGTTTCCCAATCATATCTCGAACAAGTTCGAAAATGGTTCCGGTTGTTTTAAAAACATGGCCAGGGGGCGGGGCATTTTTCCTTATATGGCTATGGTAAAAACATGTCAACACTCTAAGTCACATTTATAGTCCAATCACCATGATGAAAAATGCTTATGTGATTATGATTTTTCTTCAGCAACATTAATACCCTGCCTCATACGATAATTGCTCTTATGCTGTAGCTAACATGTTTGCTGCCTGCATAACTGCAGAATATTAGCTGTTTTCTTCTAATATGTTATTTGTAATATCAACAACTTGCTTACCGTAATATGTGTTATGTTTGATAAATTGCTTAATTTTTGTTATACCTGTTGTGTATTGAAATTTGTTCATGAAATATGAAGTTTTGATGAAATATCATTAAACTGTAAAAACTATGTTCATGCATTCTTTTATTTCACCGACTAAAATTATTACTACAGAGGTTTATGAAGAGACTGTATCACATACATGGTTGCAAAGACTCCTCTGTAGAAGCCGGGACACATTTCATTTACTTTATCATAAAGTACATAAGAGGATATACTTTTTTTTAACATACGAAATCCATATGTTCTTTTCATTTACTTTTGCATTCTGGACACTCATACACAACTGACTGAGAAATATCCTGAACAAATTCACTGTCACAATGTTCATCAAAATCGGTATACCTAGAAGTAAATCCAGATTTAAATCCTCGTTATCCCATGACACAAAATCCGTCTTAGACATGGTTAAGAGACACAGAAAAGTGACTAAATAACTGGATCGATATGCTTAATAATTAATATTAATGATTAATATGTAGTATACGGGTCTGAAGATTTCTATACAATACATATACCCTAGCTGGTAATGTTATAATTAGTAAAATCGTGCATTGAATTTAGCGGTAATTAAAGAGAACAATGAACACAAACAGTCGATTAGAGCAGACCAAGAATAGATGCTCTCCATAAGAAGAAAAATTTGTTCAGAGCTTTATTCAAATTATACTACAGGTAAATGGCATTCGGATTTATCAAATTTAAACACTGCAATTAAAATGAAAAACAAAAAATAAATTAAAACAACCAATTATAAGTTGTTTGTAGTAAGATTCTGATCGCTTCTTAATTTGGATTTATCGTATTTCAAAGGCCATCTTTAAATACCGGTAATCATTACGGTGTAATCTTTTTTTCAAACTGGAGCCGATTTAAATCGCTAAATACAACAATGCGGCATGTGATTTATTTAAATTGACACATTGCAATTGTGTGATAATGCCGCATACATACTCATTTTAGTAATACATAACTGTTTATTTATTTAAAATTACAAAAACTGGAACGCGAAAGCGTGTTTCAGAAATGTTTATAAGCGTGTTAACTACTGGGGCAACCGACATACAGTTGCGCGCTTATCTCGTCGAAACCCGCGACATGCGAGAGTTTACCGATATTTGGCGAGCTGCCTATCTCTGTTATCTACGTCTCTGAGAGTACAACAGGGTTAGAAACCAAGTGCGCCGACTTACTCGCCAAGCAGTGAAAAATCATGAAAAGAAAATCATAGAACAGGTAAAAGTCAATCCCAAAAAGTTTTGGAATTATGTTAAATCGAAAACGAAAACTAAATCATCTA
Source organism: Dreissena polymorpha (assembly GCF_020536995.1). Lineage (NCBI taxonomy): Eukaryota > Metazoa > Mollusca > Bivalvia > Myida > Dreissenidae > Dreissena > Dreissena polymorpha. Next base: position 119,539,931 of record NC_068356.1, on the reverse strand, counting down.
TTCCGAATGTATATACAAACGACCAAAAAACAGAATCCTTGCAGATTTCTTCACGTCAGTATTTACTCATGACGGTGAAAGTACATTACCAGACATTGAAACAATGCATGTAGAAAACTGGGAATTTGCCAATAACATAGTTATAACCAGCGAAAATGTTAGAAAGAAACTTGAAAAGCTAAAGACTGATAAATCACCAGGACCTGACAATATAAGCCCCAGAGTATTGAAAGAACTTAGTAAGGTGTTATGTAAACCTCTAGCAATTATTTTCAACAAATCGGTAATTTCAGCTGAATTACCAGATGAATGGAAGTTCGCCAATATTACGGCCTTTTCAAAAAAGGTGATGAAAAGTTCGCAGGAAACTACAGGCCAGTGAGCTTAACTTGTATAGTATGCACACTTTTAGAAACCATAATAAGAGAACAAATGATGAAACACATGACTATAAACAAGCTTTTTAGTGATAGGCAATACGGTTTTATACCAAAACACTCAACAGTTCTGCAATTACTAACTGTGATAGATACGTGGACAGAAAGTATTGATACAGGAGCAGAAATTGATGTCGCGTATTGCGATTTTATAAAAGCATTCGATAAAGTCAGTCATCGCCTACTAATTCACAAACTACATATGTACGGCTCACGCTGCTGCCAGACATTATCGCCAATGGCGATTATTTTATCCAACTGGCTATTATTTCTTAAAATTGTCTAGAAAAAAATGGCGATTATTTTATCCGCCTACTTAAAAAAACAAATTGCCACCACGGAGTGTATATTGACAGGAGATGAATCGAGTATTTGACCCTTACTGTAGTAAATTCAATCTTATGCAAAAACTATTCATCCGATTTTATTGGTTTATACGTTATCTTGTTGCTTATTAATTCCTCTTTCAAAAAAATATAACTTTTAGTATATTCCCGTTGTTATTAATGGATTTATAGCGAGTTAAACACAAGAAATACACATTTTATGTTTTACCACCGCGCGTTTTAACGTGTTGTGGCTATCGATCTTTTACGATTAGCGTACAGCAAAGTGCCGAGGTTATACATTTTGATGTACCCGCTCACGTCTTTTGTTAAATTATAGTTTCATTTCTCGGCCGATTTTGACAAATTATATATCATTAGAAAGCTTACGTTACGTAGTAAACAGATATATCAATATATATTAAGTTTTTCTTCTGATTTCGACAGCCCGGCGAGTTATAACTTAAACTTTTGCAAATATCATACCGTTTTGGAGTTTTAGAATCTAGATTTACGGTTGACATGTTCGTACTTAATACCAATTTGTAGCGTTTATATTTGGAGTTCAGTTTTAAAAATTACATCTTGCTTAGGAGAATAGAATTCTGTATACGATAGAAAAAAAATTTGTTTAAAAACGAAAGTAATTAAGGAATGAAGGCGGGAAAATGTAGCGCGCGTTCCTAACGCACTGAACTGATGCTACGGTCTTGGCGATTATGCTTTTGTTTAGAAACCGGCCATTTAATTTCTTTTGCCATCTTATTATATTTTTTAGGGAATATATTGTAGTATTTTGTTCACGAAACATATCAATAAAGCTTATTATAAATGAATCTTAATAAATTAACGATTTCAGCTCTTGTTTATAACACAGAAAGGGTGTAAAATTTATGATGAAACAGCGTATATAGCGGACCCTCTCGATATTATTCGGCTTTGCATGCATACTTGAAATAAAATGGGTGTCAAAAACATTCATCGTTTGCTGTTTATTATCAACAAGGTAATTATGTATAATTATTTGAATTGTTATTTACCTTAAATTATCAATTTATTAAAGATTCTTGAAAATCACGGTCCGTGTTACGCGGGTCATTTCGTATTTTGACATCAGGGCATCATGTCCAACTATTGAAAATCAGATTTTTTTCACCGGGACGATGACGGCTTGGATTTAGACAGGCAGACAGATAGTTTATTCAGACTTAAACAACAGTACATCGTCTTCAACTCAAATATATAAATTATTTTAAGACGAATTGTTAGGTGATTACACATATAGCAGTGATGATTCTGAGAATGTTGCCATGTTTTTTATCCGTGTAATCTAGAGTCCATGGTTTGAGCATTTTTTTCGCGGTGTTCAATAAAAGATATCTCAATAATCTTGTTTATTGATAGATCTGTGGTTTTATTGCCCCTGTGTTCAGCACAAGCCAATTATCTCGTTATGATCAGATACTGTGCCGACCAATACTAAATAACACTCTGGTGTCATACGCCACAGCAGGGACCTATACTTGTATATTGGTCCCTAACCACAGGTGGCAATGTCTGGTCAGTTTACACTTTTTATGATACCTCCATGTCTTCTCGTGGTACTAGTGGTCATTTCTTGGAGTAATGTAACGCCAAATACTCAATTTTGCGTTTATAAGATATGTAGCGTATTGAAAACATTTATAGTCATCTGCCCATACAGATTGCCATAAACTAAATACTGTATAGATGTCAGCCAGCTAAATCACAATAATTATAAGTGCTTAATACCTATACATGTACATTTTAAACATTTAAAAAATCTAATACTTAACATTTAACGTATTTAGCGGGTACCGGTAAAAAAACTCCGCCATTTCGTAGTCCTATAAAGAGTGTATGGTAGTGTACGGAACAACATAATTAAAAACAGCATTCTCATTTGACCACAACGGGGTTAAATAATCTTTCCGAAAAATACAAATAATACAGAGTTTTATTTTAGAATTCTATATATTTATAACTCTGTTAACTTATAAAGATATTTCAATATACATGCATAGACAGTTGACCGTGATTTTCAAGAATCTTTAAATAATTTTAATTAATTGATAATTTATGGTTAATAACCTTTCATATAATTTTACATAATTACCTTTTTGATAATAAACAACAAACGATGAATGTTTTGACACCCATTATATTTGAAGTATGCAAAGCCGAAAAATATCAAGAGGGTCCGCTATACATTTGTATACGCTGTTTCATCATAAAATTAACACCCTTTCTGTGTTATAATCAAGATATGAAATCGTAAATTTATTAAGCTTCATTAATACTTAGCTTTATGGATATGTCTCTAGAACAAAATATTTCAATATATTTCATAAAAAATATAATAATCATGGCAAAGGAAATTCAATGGCCGGTATCTAAACAAAAGCATAATCGCCAAGACCGTAGCATCAGTTCAGTGCGTTAGGAACGCGCGCTACATTTTCCCGCCTTCATTCCTTAATAACTTTCGTTTTTAAACAATTTTTTTTTCTATCGTATACAGAATTCTATTCTCCTAAGCAAGATGTTATTTTTAAAACTGAACTCCAAATATAAACGCTACAATTATGTATAAAGTACGAACATGTCAACCGTAAATCTAGATTCTAAAACTCCAAAACGGTATGTTATTTGCAAAAGTTAAAGTTATAACTCGCCGGGCTGCCGAAATCAGAAGAAAAACTTAATATATATTTATATATCTGAAAACTACGATACGTTAGCTTTGTAATGATATATAATTTGTCAAAATCGGCCTAGAAATGAAACTATAATTTAACAAAAGACGTGAGTGGGTACATCACATTTATAACCTCGGCGCTTCGATTGAAGATCGATAGTTACGACACGGTCACGTGACTTAGACACAACAAGATATTTGGCGTAACGGTCCCGTTTCATATCCGTGTAATCTAGAGTCCGTGTTGCCACTAAATGTTGTCCGGCGATTGCGAAACGCCTGCAAATCGGGCCATCAAGCAGGAAAAATCGATAACGAGATTACCTGTGTACACACTCGACCCTGTGTATTGTCATACACGCGTCAATAACTTCTGCGACACTGTGGCCTAGAGCATTTTTCTCAATCAGTGTCCGACAGCAGTGATATATTTCGGAAAAAACGTCTTTAATCTCCCTGTGCTTTACCAATTATCGGTAACTGTTAGATCTTTGTTAATTTTTCGCCAATTATTATTTAATCGTCATTATTGAAAATCGCCGCTAATATTGTTGGCTGGTTTTGTTTTGCATGCCGTTTTTTCTGCAATTAGATTACGTTGAACATTGCTTGATGAAATAATTATTTAATCGCCATCAACTAATTATCCCCGTAATTACCGCTGTTTGTCGTCTGCTTAAACATAATGATTCCAATTTTTAACCAGGTAACCTGGTTTTCCCAATTCAAAGGGACCCGGCATATGCCATGGTCAGCTAATTTTAACGAAACACGTGTTTGGAATTACACTAAGGTGGTGTATTTTAACTCACGCGCTGTGACGTTAATTGATGTAAACATGATCGGCATTGCGAAAGTGTTATTTCTGGAATAAATCATTTACAATTGATATTGGCCTCTGCCTACAATATTGCGGCCGATGGCAAACGCCGTATTAAGAGATAAAGTAGTCAAACGATATGCACATTTTAGATTATGCATATTAATATTTTATATTATGCATATTTCATGTGCAAAACGCGTACAATTTTTCGGATTACCGTTTTCAGATACTGTATTTTTTTCGTCCATTATGATTTATTTTCGAAGTTCATAACAGCAAAAATAGAATGACAAATACACATGCGGTGATACGGAAGGTGTGGTTTATAATATTTCGAGTATTCACCAAAAATTGCAATTGGAAAAACTATAAAAAATAGTATAATTAGTGCTCTGGGTGGGTTGGGGCCTCTGCCCTTAATTCTTATGTGTATGTAACTGTAGCTGAGATCTGGTTTGTTAAGTCACACCCACAACATTGATTGTATTCTTTATTGTAAAGCCATGATAATATTTTATAAGAAAATGACACACTGATATTATGCTTGTTTTTGAGTATATATATATATTATAACTTAAATCAATAGATATACATTTAATAAAACATAGATAAAATGAGATTCATGGTTTTTTCTTTCTTTTTGCCTTCAGTACCGTTTTGCGGAAAAGTCCGCATATGTTTTGGCTATTATTTTTTTAAGGAAAAAAAATATGGCTATTATTTTCTGAAGGCCAGAGTGAGCACTGGGCTTCGGTCAAATCTATATAAAGTGTGTGACAGCATTCTTGAGTGATAGAAAACAGAAAAAAACAGTAAACAATGAGTCTTCCTCATCAAAGGATGTTACAAGTGGAATCCATAAAGGATCCGTGCTCGGGCCAATTTTATTCGTTCTATACATCAATGACCTACCAGACTGTCTGAAAACCAAAGTGAGATCTCTTTATATGCTGATGATACCGAAATTATTAGAGAGATACAAGATGCAAGTGACTGTCAAAAACTGCAAGAAGATATACACTGCATGTACAACTGGTCTAAAAAATGTCTTCTTATGTTCAATCCACAAAAGTGTAAAATGATGACAATAGGTAACAAGGAAAAAAGTTTGAAATATGACTATACTTTATCTGAAGAATTTGAACCCATGGAGAAATCAAAATCCGAGAAGGACATTGGAGTTATTATAGACGACAAGCTGAACTTTGAAGAGCATATTTTAGAAAAAGTCAATAAAACAAATTCAGTGCTGGGTGTTATACGCAGGTCTTTTGAACACATAGACAGTGACACCTTTGTAATGTTATACAAAAGTCTAGTCAGGCCTCACATTGAATATGCTAATCAAGTATGGGCACCATATAAACGAAAACATATCGATATGCTTGAAAATGTGCAGAAACGTTCCACGAAGCTTGTGCCAGGATTGAATGACCTGCCGTACGAGGAAAGATTGAGAACTCTAAGATTGCCAACATTAACCTACAGACGAATCCGTGGAGATAGGATTGAACATTCAAGATTCTAAATAATAAATACGATTTTAACCCAGAAGTACTTTTCAGCAAAAGAAGTGATATAACATCAGACAGAACAAGAGGACATGGACAAATGCTATTTAAGAAAAGGGCACGATTAATGTAAAAAGCACTCATTTAGTTTCAGAATAGTTGATATTTGGAATAGTTTACCACCTAGTGTAGTTAATTCGCAATCAGTAAGAGCTTTCGAAAGTAGACTTGACCGATTCTGGAATTATCAAGAGATCAATTATATGTCAACAGTCGTTACGGGGCCGAACATACATTATATTGACGAAAACGAAGAGCTGGTGTCACAGGAGTAAATTCCTTATATTGCCTTTTAAAAGCAGAGCTAAAGCATGCCATTCTTATTCCAGTTGGTATACTGTTCCACATATCCATGCTATGGTATGAAAAAGCTCGTTTCTTATAACCTGTATTCGCTTTGGTATTAACTATATCGTTATGGGTGGCAGATCATAAGTTATATTTGTGATTTTTGGAAAAAGTTATAATATCATTTAAATAATATGGAGTCTGATTGTTGACACATTTATATATGAAGATTGCCGTGTGGTATTTACATTTATTATTAAACGAGAACCAATTAAGCTGTAAAAACAAATCTTTGGATGGTGTTCTATTTGGCTTTTGTATAATTACTTTCGCTGCGCGTTTTTGTAAAACATTCACTTTTGTTAAATTGGTTTTATTTGCGTTGCCCCAGATCGTACAATAGTAATCGAAAGTGGTTAGAGTATATAAATTATGAAATAATTTCTTTGTATCAAAAGTGAGATAATGTAATATCTTTTTAGCAGAGTTATTTCACTGCTTATTTTAGAGCATGTGTACTTTTCATTGCTGATGTTTGTCGATATAAAGTCTTAAAATATTATGGCTAGTGACATTTTTTATAGCATTGTTATTTATTTTCAGATCAATGCTGATATTCTTAATTTTTCTGTTTCGAGCCAATAAGCATGCATTTTGATTTATTAGGGTTTATCATCATGTTATTGAGGTTGCACCATTTTTGTATGGAATACATATCATTTTGTAAGTAAGTCTGAATTTCTGAAGGATTGGCCCCTGAATCATATAGTGTCGAGTCATCAGAACACAAGTCCATGTCTGATTGGTTTAGTAATAACCCAATATCATTTATATAAATTAGGAACACGAGAGGGCCCAAAATAGAACCTTGAGGGACACCACTCTTAATAGTTAGAGGGGTAGAAAATCTAATCCCTAGTTTAACGCATTGTTGTCTTTGACTAAGATGAGAATGAAAAAGGGACAAGGTACCATCCGAAAAATAATGAAGTTTTAGTTTGTATAACATAATTTCATGATATAGTAAATCAAAAGCTTTTTTCATGTCAATAAAAACAGAACCAATACAAACCCATGATCTACATCTTTTAGCCACTCATCAATGAGTTGAATCAGTGCTGTTTGGCAAGAATGATTTTCTCTTAACCGTGATTTAAACTTACGATATGAAGTCCCTTTTTTGAAAATTGTAAGGAAGACCCTGCTGAATCATCTTTATCCTCGCAAAAATTTAATCCTTTATTTGCAATAAGGCTTGAGAATAAAACATCATTATTATTGCATGACAGATTATGACATTGTTCTGAGTTATCAGAAACTTTAATACTGGCATCAAAGACACGGTCTATATCACCATATTGAAGCACTATTTCGGATTCATTACATATACAAATCTTAAAAATACAATTTTCACAAACCTCGTTTAGTTCAATGCAATTGAGTAATTAAATAGTAATTAAATTGAATGCGTTTTAATTCCCTTTTATTAATGTTTAATTTGAGTTACAATGCTATGACGTTAAATTTTATTTACACTTAAATGTATTATGAATGGGCCAAGTGTGAGGTTGAGCGCTCTATAACCAGGTTTAAACCCCCAATGCTTTGCATTGACCGTTCCAAGGCGGTGACCCCAGCTTTATTCATATTTTGTGTTTATGTTGGTTTGTATTGTGCTATATTGTGCTGTTTTGTACTGTTTGGGCAATCGGTCACTTGCCTTAAATAAAGGACCAATTAATTGTTTTAATGAAAATTCAATACTGCTCCAGCAGCTGGAGTTTCACTTCTTTATATTGTGGTGAATAATTCAATTGTTTGTGAACTGTAATTTTGTTTCACCACATTGGAGTAACTTATTTATTTCCAAATATGAAACAAGTCATTTTAATAGTTTAGTTAGTTTAATATTTTTTAATATTCCGTTAACAAATTAACATGATGTAAATTTAACTAAATGCAATAACTTCATTGGTTCTTTACTGGTCACAATCCGTACTCAGTAAGTCTTTTATATAGTTAATTGTCACGTGGTACGTGTTCCTTCAAATTAAAGTAACCCCGACGGCTCCGACGGATCTGGCGGCTCTGGCGGCTCCGAGGGCTTTGGCGGCTCCGATGGCTCATATTGCCCGTTGAACAGCACCGCCGTATCGACGGGAATATTGTACCCACACATATATATAACGGTGTTTAGTCGCGTACTTCGCGACAGTGCTTTAAATTTGTTGTGTATCAGTAAATGTTTGTGTCTGTCTACGCGTTCCTACTGAGCCGAACTCAATCGTCTGCACTCACTAGTGAAGTGATTATCGTAATGACAGTACTCACAATGTCTTTGTTGCTGTCCATAATTACTACTGTTCTGATATCGATATAGATTATTCTTCTGGCCACCCCTTCCGTCAGGTGAATCGCCATCCATTGAACCTCGATCAGATGCGTAACTGCGGAAACCGTTACTTCCTGTTTGCGTCTGAAAGTCATCTCGCCCGTCACGTGAGTCGCCATTCCTCAAACCATGACCTGGTTCATGATCTCCGTAGCCGTAACTGCCGGTTTGCGTCGGAATCTTCCGTCACGTGAATAGACATTCCTCGAGCCTCGTCTTGGTGCGTAATTTTTGTAGCCATAACTTTCGCGAACTGCCTTGGTCAGGAGCATAACTAAAGTATCCATTGCTTCCAGATTGGGTTGAATGAAGGGTTACGCTACAATTCTCGTAGCCCGCTCGTCTTCTGTTTAAGGATGTGCACGGCTTTGTTTATGTTTGCCACTAGCGTACTGCAGCCTCAAGCGTGCAGATGTATCCCATCGCTGCCATACAAATCTTGAGCCATGTTACCATTTCCATAAATTAAGGATGTATAAAGTTCAATAGATTGAGCATCTGTTTTTGCGCATATTTGTTTAATTATGTCATTCAGTGGAACTACATCTGCATCTCGTCTTGGGACAACTGTGCACAAGTATACAGTGCAGTTATATCCATCAAGTTCATGTAGCAGTTGCTTCCTTCCGCCATGTCATTCCCATCAATATATATTATCACATTTTCGTATTTTTTCATGCCCCATGAATCCAGTGCCAAACGAATGTCTCTAATTTTCCGCCCTGGTAGAGTTGTGATGTTTGTATTTGTATTCAATCCACGCCTGTTAATACCACTTAGAATTGAGTCACCTGTTAATAGAGTTTTCAAAGTTGTATCTGATCTATATGCCTTGTCCACAATATCAGTATTCACTTCGAGTTTTTGTTCTGTTGGAGACTGTTCTCTCTCTTTTTTATCATGTCCGCTTCCGTTATTTTTACTTTTTTTCTGATTGAGGTGTTTCCGTTGTAGCTCTTTCACTGCGTTCATTTTTTACAAACCGTTCCGCCATATTGGCTGTCGATGGGATTATCTTCTTTATAGTAGCATGCACTGATTGTAATTTCCTGTGAAGTTTGTCGTTGACTTGTTTCATGTCTTTACTGAGTCTATCCGTACTCTGACTAACTGTTTCTACTTTATCTGTTGATTGCTGGTTAGCTAACGAGATTGTATTTTTAACACTTGCGATTTCATCTCTTTATTGTGAAACTAGTCTCCTGTTGAAAATTGTCCGATTGGAATTTGTAGCTAACAGTAGTTAAGAGCAACCGGGGTACCCGAACCGACAAAACTACTCGCAGCATATTTCTAACATTTCTTCAAACTTAACTCTGTGAAAAGCGTTTCGCCTTTCGGTCATTAACTGTACTAAATTTTACTCTGTTTTCAAACTTTAAGTTGTAATTAAAATGTTCCTGACAGTCACATGTCTGTATTCGAATATGACATGAATCCTCCAGCAATGCATACACGCTTTTGGTATATTAATAATGAAACTCCTTAACAAAATATTGGTTCGGGAATTTTTGTTTCCATCCACTTATCTTTCATAAAACAAAACAATCAAAGGGCCATACATGAAAATACATACAAAACAAATGATTTAAGTTGAGGTCACCGCCTTGGAATAGTCAATGCACATGTGGTTGAAAGACTCGTTAAATCACGCTTTAGCACAGTAGTAAAAGTTACATATACATGTTTCTTCGCCTAGAAACGATAATAACATATACAAGCGTCTCTGCCCAGAAAAGAGAATGAGATGTTCAGGTATTTCCACCAATATATGACAATAAAATGTACAAGTGACACATGAAGAAGCTGTAATTTGTTGTGTATTTCCAATAATTTTATATTTTTAAAGTAAATAATAAAGTAAATAATGTTTAAGTCAGTTGTTCAATATTAGTCTGTCAGATGGAATCGTCGGACTTACGGTATATATTTCGTTGCCACTTCATTTGATAAATTGTGGCAATTGGCTAAACTTTTCATTTAATAAAATATTGAGCACTGCTTGTATTGTAACTGTGCTTACGTACGTATGTATGTATGTATGAATTGCATTGCATTGCACGGTATGGTGCTTTGACATCACAATTTTCTTGCATCAATCACAAAACATTACGTCTCCGTTTATGAATATAAGAAATTTATTTACAAGTCATCGCTGTGTCTTCGCAACATCTCTATGTACCGACCCACCCCTGTGACCTTTCAGGCGAAAATATTTAATTTTGAGCCAAAGTAGGTCAAATTTATCCCGGCTGTCCGGGTATTTGCCAAAGAAACATTTTTTATCCAAATAGACCAATGCACAATGGCCTCTGAGACCTTAATGTGCACTGGTAGATAATTTAAAGAAAATTCATGTCTGGTTGCCCTAAAAAGGACAGAATTACTCCGCTAAGGGAGTGCTGACAATTTCACCAATATCTGCTTTCTGCTCCTCGCGCGCTGTGCCGCCTTATGACCGCTCTTGAAGTCACCAGCTGTCGACCCGAGCACTAGAATGGTTTCCCCGTTACGTTGACGTACTGAGTACCGCCGTCCTGGTACACTTCCATTGTATTCATAAGCCCCCCCCCCCTCGAAGTCCTGGACTGCATCGCTGTTCCAGGTCCGCCCGTCCGTCTTCTCCGCTACCAAATCCGCCGTCCCTCTGCTCCCATCCCACTCCTGGCGATAATAGCGACAACCCCTAAACCAATATACCTTCATCCTCTACGGACAATTAGCATTCCGCTCGCGGAACCTCGATCTTCGAGTTTTTGGGAGATAGCGAAGTCCCATCCCACTCATGGCGTTTATAGTGGCAATCCCTTAACCACTATATCTTCATCCCCTACAGCCATTTAGCATTACGCTTGGGGAACCCCGATCTTCGAGTTCTGGGAGACAGCTATGCAGCTACGGACAATTAGCATTCCGCTTGCCGATTCTTCGGAGAAATCTTCAAGCAGATCTAAAGTGGGTGACTCTCGTCCCGGTTGCGACGTGCACGCTCCAGCTGCTGACCGAGTTTCAAGACCCCAATACATTTGAACGCGTATTTAATAATTTAGTATTATGTATGTCACCCGCGAGGGGCATTAAACGGGGGTGCAGTGTATCGGTGCTCTACACTGGGCACTTAAAAGAACCAATGACACCTCTGGAAATCGGGGCGTTTCCTGTATCCCGCTCGATCCCCCATTTACACCTCTCTTGGGGCGGAGAGCACAGTAACAGCACACACAATTTGATAAACAAACTACAAACAATAAAAAAATCAACATAATAACGGTGGTTATGATTATAATACTAATAATGGTGATGGTGGCAGTAAGGAAAGTAAAAATAATGATGATGATGATGATGATGATTATGATGATGATGATGATGATGATGATGATGATGATAATGGTGATGATGATGATGATGATGATGATGATGATGATGATGATGATGATGATGATGATGATGATGATGATGATGATGATGATGATGATGATGATGATGATGATGATGATGATGATGATGATGATGATGATGATGGTACTGATAGCGATGATGGGGATGATAATGATGACTACCAGTGAACATTAAGGTTTCATGGGCCACCGTGCACTGGTGTATTTGAACTAAATAAATAAATAAATATTTCTTCGGCACAAACCCGGGCAGCCGGAGTAAATTTGACCTCCTTTGACTTAACATTAAATATTTCGCCCTGATACGTCAAAGGGGCAGGTCAGCACATAAGGTAGTCGTGCAGACTCGGCGATGACCTGTAGCTAAGTAAATTCATACATACACACACTATATCAGACGATAGGTCGCAGAATGGATGGCAGGAAAGCAATTTTGGTGATATTTTACTCATTGTTTAAGTACTACTTGTGACCCTTTTTAAAATCACAACTAGTTGCAGTATAATAGAACAGACAGGTATATTATGATATTGCTGTATCCATTTACATCTTAAACCACTAAAGATGGATATTCGAAACATATCCCAGTTTCAGTAACAGCTATCGATGATTTAACAAGCATGTCCATACCAAAATAATCTCTTTTTTAAATATAGGTGCATCAAACATTTTAATTATTATTGATTTCTAAGATTGTTTACGGCTATAAAGCATTTAACTTATCAAGTGTTTGTATATACTTCTATAATTTAGAAGTACATAAGCATGAACGCTGGAACTCAATGATGAGCGGTACTGTACGGTTGTGACGGTCAGTAGTGAAGACGGAACGGGAAGCAAGGGAGACCAATCTGATAATTTTACCATCTTTAAGTCGATTGCTGCCCTTATTGTAAATGTCGACTTTTCCTCTGTAAATTTGTTTGATTTTGATGTTTCTCTGACATCGCAATTTTAGAACAAACACCGCCACGGGTTCCGTGCTAAAAGATCGTGCGATTCGCAATTACTACTGACAACTAACGAAAGTTCCAGATATATGAACGGGTGTCTATAAGATATGAACCAAGACCTCCAAGTGGACATGGCGATACTCGATTTTGCTAAAGCGTTCGACAAGGTACCCCATCGTAGACTAATCGTAAATATGTCCTTCTACGGCATACGTAACAACACCTTGTCCTGGGTGAGTAACTTTTTTAATGACCGATTACAACAAGTTGGCGAATCTTCTAACCTATCCCGGGTAACTTCCTGAAGTCCTCACTCAGGATTAACGCTGGAAACTGTTCTAGGACCAACATTATTTATTTATCTGTTTATGAACAAAATTGCCACCAACATATATTCGTCCATTTGTCTGTTTGCCGATGACTGTGTCGTATACACACCAATAAGAGCCCAAGATGATCACAGTTTGCATCATTACGATCTAAACACCCTGGTCGACTGGAGTACTACCTGCCAGATGCAATTCAACATTGACAAATGTGAAATTATGAATATAACTACAAAGAGATACATATTAAAATATTGCTATAAAATGCAAGGAAAGTCCCTTGAAATTGTTAAAAACCACCCCTACTTAGGAGTTGAATTCAAGGAAAAACTAACATTTAACCTGCACATTGACAATATCACAGCAAAAACCTCCAGTCCCTTAGGATTCTTGAAACGCAATCTAAGACACACATTATTGAGACCAAAATTGGAATACAGTTCTACAATTTGGAATCCTTAACAGAAATCGCAAGTGTCACAAATTGAACAAATACAACGAAACGCTGCCAGATTTGTCTTTGGTAAACCTTTTAATTACCAGAACCCAAGTAGTGTAACATTAATGATTCAGCAGTTAAATTGGCCTTCTTTGGAAAAAACGAAGATATAACTATGACTTAGTACTTTTGTATAAAGTTGTGCACAGCCTAGAAGCAGTACCAACATCAATTCTGCCCGTCCCATCAGTTCGACACGATATGAAATTCATTCCTTACCACTGTAACAGTGCCCCAGATAAGCTGCGTATCAGCGTCTTTCACCCTATTAAAATGTTTCAAAACTCAAAGTAATATAACATCATGCGTATTGAAAATGCACCCAATTTGACTTTTACACAAATTCGTCGAATTTGATGTGTACAATACAATAGCTTCGATCGAAAATGCTTTGCTCATTTTCGGTATTTTTTTGTCATTATTTTTGTAAGCGGCGACGCTTTTATTCAGCAAGCGCCTGGATGATGGAGCAGGAAAACAGTCAAAGTTATTCAAACGCTCTGCGGACTAGATTTCATAGTTAAATAAAGCATCTGGCCAAATTATTTACGACGACATACATGCGGTTTCAATCTGACTTAATCCGTCGTTCAATCATCGTGCATGTTTTTGAAAAGCGTCTATACTTTCAGTTTCTATTACGATGCATCATGCAAATTTGTAAGAGAGGTCGAAAGACGTCCGCATTGTTGGGCCAAAATATCAGTCGACCGCAAACTTTTTCGAATCAAGAAAGCAAGAGCCAATAAGTGCCGAATCATTCGTGTGATCGATTTTTTTTAAACTTTAAAGTTATTATTATGGACAGTTTCAAGGATTAAAGATGTTATGAAACATCAGTTTATTAAAGTTAATTATATCAGTTTACAGTTTTATTGAATCAATACAAGGGTCACTATGCATCCAGCTTCAACAGAAGTGAAGCAGCAGCAATGATTTTATGGTATGCATTTTTATAACTCATTTCAAGAATGTAATCACCCTATTATTCAAAATCAATGGGTACAAACCCTATTTCCCAAATAATTATCTGGGGCACTGCTGTAAGAGAAATGTGTATCAACAAATGTTCTTTCTTCCCGCGAGTTATTATTCGGTGGAATTGTCTACCTGACCAAGTGCTTCAGCTAGACACAGAAGACAATTTTAAGGCTGCTCTACAGCTGGCTGTGGTAGTGTAACGGGCTATCATTAATAGTGTATAGTGTACATACAATTTGGACATTTTAAGTCCCGTTTTATTTTGGGAACATCCGACCCCAGCCACATGTACAGTCACCCGCACCTGTACCCAATGTCCAATAGGATTTTGTGAAGTATTTCATTGAAGTCAAAGTCGAAGAATCATTTACGGAAATTAGTAAAAGTATTATTTAAAAAAGTTTATTCTGAACACTTGTTGTTTGTGCAGAGAAATGATCATAATCACAGCTCTGTAACTTTTTTGAAGGAATTCCAATCTCTGCCTCTGGTGGTATGTTGAAACTTAGGCTTACTTTATTCGTTAACTTCATGATTCTGAACTTCAAATGTTGGTTATTGAACAAATGTTTGAAAAATAATAGATTCTAGATTTGCATTAATTTATCAAAGTTTTAACTCAGTTTGCTGATTCAAATTGCATCTCCAACTGAAGAGTTATCATTCTGCCGAAGGTCCATACTACTTTCTGCTTATGTTTTAATATGAATCAAATATTGATTTAATATTTTAATCAATAAATATTTAAAAACAGTTACAATAACATGTACAAGCAAGAATCAATTCAATTAACGATTGGGTGGATGACATATTTTAATATTGAAGTCAATTAATAATTTATGTCAATGACAATTTCTCAACAGCTTGACATCAATGTAAGCATGGATTAATGAAGCACTACTAATGGATAAACAGCTTTATGCGACTTAAATCAACTTCAAGGCAAACAAATAAATGAAGGTGTTAATTTTTACAGAGACTGAGAAAACAGTGCACACCATTTAATAATTTGACAGTTGTGAATTCTACCCTATAGACAAAGTAAATATATGAATATATACCAATACGAAATTGATGCTTTGAGGGGACTTCAAGCCAATCAGAAATTCTAGCCAAGCGAGTTTGAGCCATCTTGTTTTTAAGGTTTTTTTTTATAATTGCAGTGTATTTGTTTTGTCATCTTTTCCATGCAGCCAATCAAGTAGGTAATATTGGGTGGGGCTTTGAAGTTTTCGTTACATGGCTGAAAGCTAGTTCTCTGAGATACTTTGGACAGGTAATCAAACAATAACTTAATAGAAATAGTCCTTGGGCGGTCTATATCGTTCCATCAAATCAATTATGTATTGCCAGTTTCAACTATGACAGGTCAAGATATGCACACCAGACTTTATTGAAGCACCAAGTAAGAATGTCTCTGACTATATACTGTAACCATCTGCAGGATGAAATTAATGCATTATCAGTATGAATACCTATAGGATTTGATACAGGTTACAGCTATGAAACTCGCCAATACAAAGGCTTGTCCCTTGGATTGAAGTGGTCTCTACAGTCACTGTGGATATTCTTAATTTATCATTCAGCTGATTATAATGTTTGCAGAGCATTGTGATTGCCATTTGTATGCTTTGGTATCAATAACCATTAATATTGTCATCAGTCCAGTTCTCACAGCTGTGAATTCCATACAAGGCTTTGTGCTTTTCAACACAGGCAATTTACCAACAGATGGAAAAACTGGGCCCTAGTTCCATGAAGTCAGAAAATTTTAGGGTGTTGTTCAACACTTGAAATTCTACTTTACTTAAAAGCAAATGGGTAGACTCCAGGAAATAATTTTGATATGTTATATCAATAACATAAAATGTTGTAACTAAAGAATTTTAATAAACAACAGCATCCACAATTTTGAATTAGAAGTCTTGTCAATCAATGATGAAGTTGATTAAAACTATTGCTTGTATTTCAGTGATAACAAATATCATGAAGTTGTATCTATGTAAATTGCCTGGTTAATTCCTTGATTTGGGTCATCATCCTTCATAATATTGTACCAGATCCCCAAGACCCTTCATCACAATAAATTGAGAACCTAAGTACTAGTTAATTAAACTCAATATGTGGAAAGAGGGCCATATGGGGCATGTGCAAGTTATTTGTATTTGTTTTTCAAACGAAAATTGTGGTTGCTCTGGTAACAGAAGTAATACAAATATCAATTCTTGCTCCTGCAAACACTTTAAACGTGCTTAAGCCAGGTTGATGAAATTTGGTATTTGGATTATGGGTCATGTGGGGAATATGCAAATTTTAGTTTTTTCTGTCAAACCAAAATTGTGGTTTTTATTATTACATGCATTTATAAATAAAGCCTTTTTATACCCCGCCATAGGCGGAGGGATATTGTTTTGGCTTTGTCTATCCGTCCGGCACTTTTGTGTCCGGAGCCATATCTTGGAAGTGCTTTGGGGGATTTCATTGAAACTTTGTATGAGTATATATATGGATAAGAGGATGATGCACGCCAAATGGCATTGTACACCATCTGTTTATAACAGAGTAATGGCCCTGTGTATCTTGAAAAAAATGCTTTTTTGTGTCGGGAGCAATATCTTGGAAGTGCTTTGACGGATTTCATTGAAACTTGGTATGAGTGTCCAGAAGCATATTGGCGGGGGATATCAATTCAAACGAATTTGCTTGTTTTTTCTAGGGTACAAGATTGTGTTACTTGAGCTGCAGTTAACAATTTTGAAATTAAGCTGTTTTAAGATACGAACTGCATCATGCCAAAATGGGCCTGAGCACATATTCCAACAGTGTAGCTCCACATAAACTCTGCACCTTAATGCGCTATTGAGGAGTCATAATTCCTACTAATGGGACCAGTAAACCTTATATTCCTTAACTGTGCACCAGGGTATGTCCTGACCAGACTGTGCTTATATGCAGGCTGGTCTGCAGCTACGCTGGCTGCATATGGCATAAAACATATTTTTTGTAAGGTGCAGGTCAAATTACATATGTAGGTATCAGATTTGTTCAGATTTATTGTGTGGGTATTTTGAAATATAAATTAAATTTAAATTGGAATGTCTAACAAAACATGCTATTTTTTTGTAACTTAAAAATAGCTCGATTGATAGTAATCAAGAAAATTGTATTGAACCTTTATCGAAAAATAGATGTAAATGATTCCAATTTTTTGTTTGGAGTTCAATTTCATGCTCAATCAAGTATCAAAAAGTGTTATGTTTCTTTAAGTCCAACAGAAAGGGCTTTCTTTCAAATAAATTAACGCAAGGTTATGTAAACAGTAACAAAATTGAAAGCAAGAATGCGCTCATTGTAGGGCTGGCAGGTATTGATTGGAGTGTTTGTGAAAGTTTGATAAGTAATCAATAACTTTATCAACATTTCACTTACAATTATGTGCAATATTTGTTCACATGTTAGACTTCCAATTGTTTCAGTGTTTATTGCGGTTAACCTGCAATATGAAAAGCGTGCCTTTGTATGACAAAGCATGAAGTGTTTTGATAATGATCACAATGATCAGATTACAAAGGCTAACTGATAGTTGTTTGTTGTAATGTTATTCCTCAGTTCACATTGCATTACCCTTCTGAATTTTTATTCAGTTCTTGAAAAATTCATCATTATCAACAGATATAACAATTTCTTTAAGTCTTATATGCATTATGGCAAAACAAATTCTAGTGAAAGCTAAACACATTAATTACACACAAGTTAGAAACAATTTTATTTAAAAAAAAAATGATGTAATGCTTATGGGTTACACACAAACAATTTTAAAATTCCTTTTTGGTAATTGTACACTTACAATCAAAAATGTTTTTTTAGTTGCAAAATTTTTGATTGTTCAGGTGTTTGTAGATTTAAATAGAATTAAACAATAGGTTTACAATGGCATGCTTTAAAAAATAAATTGGAAACTGTCTTTGCATTTCTCACGTGTCACGTAAATAATCAAATTTTTTAACAGCTTTAAATACCCAATGACATTATTTACTCTTTGGACTCACACAAGTTCTTAAATTAATTAACCAGAATACTTCATGAACTTTTTTATGAAAGACATGAAACTAACTGTTCATTTATACCTATGTCATAAAAACAAAACACAAACTAGAAGTGATGAATGCAACTCACAATGTAGACAATTCATTTAGCATTTCTTATGTGATGAATACAACACACCATATAGACAACACTGTTAAGCATTACATATGTGCTGAATACAACACACAATGTAGGCAACTGTTTAAGCATTACATGTGTGATGAATGCAAAACAAAATGAAGACAACTGTTTAAGCATTTCATATGTGATTAATACAACATATCATGTAGACAACTGTTTAAGCATTGCATATGTGATGAAATTACAACATTTAAGAAGGTAGACAACTGTTAAAGCATTTCATTTGTGATGAATACAACATAGAATGTTGAAAATCATTTCATTTGTGATGAATACAACAAAGAATGTAGACAACTGTTTAAGCATTTCATATCTGATGATCAAGGCACACAATGTAGACAAATATTTAAGCATTACATATGTGATCAAAACAACACATCATGTAGACAACTGTTTAAGCATCTCATATGTGATGAGTACAGAACAGAATGTAGACAACTGGTTAAGCATTTCATATATGATGAATACAACATAGAATGTAGACAACTGTTTAAGCATTTCATTTGTGATGAATACAACATATACTGTAGACAACTGTTTAAGCATTACATATGTGATGAATACAACATATAATGTAGACAACTGTTTAAGCATTTCATTTGTGATGAATACAACATAGAATGTTGAAAAGCATTTCATTTGTGATTAATACAACAAAGAATGTAGACAACTGTTTAAGCATTTCATATGTGATGATCACAACACACAATGTAGACAAATGTTTAAGCATTACATATGTGATGAATACAACACACCATGTAAACAAATGTTAAAGCATTTCATATGTGATGAATACACCACACCATGTAGACTATATGTGATGAATACAGCAAAGAATGTAGACAACTGTTTAAGCAGTTTATTTGTGATGAATACACCATAGAATGTAGACAACTGTTTACGCATTACATATTTGATGAATACAAAACACTATGTAGACAGCTGTTTAAGCATTTCATATGTGATGAATACACAATAGAATGTAGACTTTATGTGATGAATACACCACAGAATGTAGACAAATGTTTAAGCATTTCATATGTGATGAGTACAGAACAGAATGTAGACAACTGGTTAAGCATTTCATATATGATGAATACAGCATAGAATGTAGACAACTGTTTAAGCATTTCATTTGTAATGAATAAAACATATAATGTAGACAACAGTGTTTAAGCAGTTTATTTGTGATGAATACACCATAGAATATAAACAACTGTTTAATCATTACATATGTGATGAATACAACACACCATGTAGACAACTGTTTAAGCATTTCATATGTGATGAATACACAATAGAATGTAGACTATATGTGATGAAAACAGCAAAGAATGTAGACAACTGTTTAAGCAGTTTATTTGTGATGAATACACCATAGAATGTAGACAACTGTTTATGCATTACATATGTGATGAATACAACACACCATGAAGACAACTGTTTAAGCATTTCATATGTGATGAATAAACAATAGAATGTAAACTATACACTTCAACACCGTTATTTCGAAGTCGTCGGGACTGTTAAAAAACTTCGGATTAACGATAATTCGAATTAAACATTTGACAGAAGACTTCTTTGATTCCTTAAAAATAAAACGTTGTGGAATTCGCATGGTTCGGTTACTTACACGCTTACTTAAAAAACATAAACTAGTCAGATAGCAATAGATTTCTACTCGTAACAAACGGGGGAATAAAAGTAGTCTTTTTCTTGTTTTTATTTTTCTCTAATTACAGAACATATAAAATAAAACGAATAGCACAAATTATTAGACACACATACATATGAATACATTTTCGGAAATGAATTAACCTTTTTTGTAATAATACGCGATGTCTCTCTGAACACCGGCTTTCGCGCAGACGACAAGGTGTAATTATCGGCTTTTGACGCGCCACGACAAAGGTGTGAAACTATGCTCAGTATTTTGCAGTTTTGACTTCGGATTAAAGATTGATAATTAGGTGCGAATTATAGTGTTGGGACCAACAGAATCACTTCGAATTAAAGATTTCTTCGGTTTAACGAAAATTGGATAAACAATGAAATTTTACATTAAATAAACAAGAATCAAAATCGGGACCTATTATATACTTCGAAATAACGGTGACTTCGGATTATCGGTGTTCGAATAACGGTGTTGAAGTGTATGTGATGAATACACCACAGAATGTAGACAACTGGTTAAGCATTTCATATATGATGAATACAACATAGAATGTAGACAACTGTTTAAGAATTTCATATATGATAAATACACCACACCATGCAGACAAATCTTCTAATATTACATATGGGATGAATACAACACAAAAATGAAGACAACTTTTCTACCAGTTCATATGTGATTTATACAACATATAATGTAGACAACTGTTTAAGCATTACATATGTGATGAATACAACATATACTGTAGACAACTGTTTAAGCATTACATATGTGATGAATACAACATATAATGTAGACAACTGTTTAAGCATTACGTATGTAATGAATACAACACACAATGTAAACAACTGTTTAAGCATTACATATGTGATGAATACAACATATACTGTAGACAACTGTTTAAGCATTACATATGTGATGAATACAAAACAAAATGAAGACAACTGTTTAAGCATAACATATTACATGAATGCAACTAGCAATGTAGACACATGTTTAAGCATTACATATGTGATGAATACAACATAGAATGTAGACAACTGTTTAAGCATTTCATATATGATAAATACACCACACCATGCAGACAAATCTTCTAATATTACATATGGGATGAATACAACACAAAATGAAGACAACTGTTCTACCATTTCATATGTGATTTAAACAACATATAATGTAGACAACTGTTTAAGCATTGTATATGTTATGAATACAACATATAATGTAGACAACTGTTTAAGCATTACATATGTGATGAATACAACATATAATGTAGACAACTTTTTTAGCATTGTACATGTGATGAATACAACACACAATGTAAACAACTGTTTAAGCATTATATATTCCATGAATGCAACTAGCAATGTAGACACATGTTTAAGCATTACCTATTCCATGAATACAACACACCATGTTTAAGCATTACATATGTGATGAATACAACTAGCAATGTGGACACATGTTTAAGCATTCATGAATGCAACTAGCAATGTAGACACATGTTTAAGCATTACATATTCCATGAATGCAACTAGCAATGTAGACATATGTTTAAGCATTACATAGTCCATGAATGCAACTAGCAATGTAGACACATTAAGCATTACATATGTGATGAATACAACACACAACATAGATAATTATTCTTACATTACATATTTGATGAATACTTCCCAATGTAGATAACTATTCTAGTATTTCATATGTGATGAATACAACACAATTTAAATAATTATTCTAGCAGTATATTTGTAATGAAAACAGCATGCATTGTACACAACTCTTAAAGAACTTAGCATAACATAATTATACAAACATATACACCACCATAATTCATTTCTTGGCCAATAAACATGACCCACCATGCAATAGATTGTGGAAGAAGCAACAAATCTGGGGGAACTATTCCAAACCTTTTTAAAAATCAGATACTATCAATTGTAATTATTTGAATTAAATGTATTGGTGCATAAAATTGGTCAGCATTGTTTTCACATAGGGAGTAGATGGTTGTTTCCAAAGATTTTAAGATACAGATTATGATTATAGTTTAGTTGTGCCCTAAGCTCCACACATTTTCATGAACAACCGGGTTACCTTGTTCAGCAGGATTCAAAACCCCTTGAAAATGCTATGGTGGCATTATGTTTAAAGGTCAATTTTAAAGAAAATCCAAAGTCAATATATTAAACGCTATTTACATTGAAATATGATAAAATTATCGGGAAAATAACGTTTGCGTGTTGTGTTTCACCTGAAAAAGATAATTTTGTTGACTTATGATCGTAACTCGCAAAGCGTTGATTCGCTTATCTCCCCTGTTTTCCCCTGTTGTGTGACGTCAGAGCTGAACAAGCATTTTCGCGTCCGCTTAGAAGATAAGTGAAAGATCAGAATTCTGGTTTTATTTTTTCTGTTTGTATTGATATTTTCGTGAAATTGTTTTCACAGTAATAGGGAAAATGGTTATCTGTGCGGCCTTTCGCTGTAAATCACGTTCTGGAAAAGATAATGTGATTTTTTCCAGTTTCCGAACGACAAAAAACTGAAGAAGATTTGGTGGACCAAAATCGGTCGTGCTAGCCATGTTTCCAAACACAAACTGTTTTCTCCAAATAAAAACAGCCGCGTCTGTTTCTGCCGCGGCATCAATACACAGAATCACGCCGCGTCTTTACACGCGGCGATTACCCGAGTAAAAATATTTACAAATATTTATTGTATACTATAGCAAATGTTAAATAATTTTAAAATTAACGAAAATTAGAAACAGATACAGATAATACGCTGATATATTTATTTCTGCGCGATTGTGTCAACATTTTGTCAGCTTCTCTTCATACTTCATACAATTACCATCGGATGTCAACTGTCAAAACAATGATAATTCCGTATATGGCCGATTTCCGTTTTTGACATTAAATTCTGGTAAATATTGAAGAAATAGTGCTCAAATTCCTAAACTCAAACTTTCGCGATTTTTTCGAAAGCATCAAACAAATTTCGGCATATATTCTTTTTTAAGATTTGATGAAATTTCGATTAAAAGTTTCGTAGTGAATTTCAACTTAAGTACCGGAGTATCTCGCAAATTATTTGCCATTGACAATTCCTTTGAATAAAATAAAAATCAAACACGCTGTATCGTTATCGTTACACTCTTTTAGTTCGTTCATTATTGAAAAATTACATTCAATTGCATACATTTGTATTGTACTGTATACTGATCGCACAAAAAAATCATCGTATACAATTCAATGTTTGTACTCAAACCATCAAAATTATTTATACTTTGTTTGGTCTGTGTATGATGTATGTTGGATGGTTCTCATTTGTTTTTAGAAATTATTTTGACAATAAATATCGTTATTTTAAACGTTTTAAGCAAGTCTCGTTTCCGAGATCATATACGGGAATTCACTGTGTGAGTTACTTCGATATTTTTACTGATCTATAAAAATCATTGTTTTGACAGACGGCACGTGTTTATCTAAAGTTTGTGTGTCGTTATACACAGGATATTGGATGTTCAGGGCTTGATTTGGCAATAAAACAAAAACGCGGTCTGCGGTTTTCGGTAGAACGTTTGTACTGACCAACATAATATTTGATATTGCACGTGCTTATCTTACATTCAGGGATCAAAAAACACAGGTCGAAGCCATTGTGTGCTTCTTTGTGCCAAAAAACACAATCCCGCTGGCTATTTTCAGTAGCACGCGTGGTCAAAAACTAACAAGTTAGAGTAATAAATCACAGAGATTATGATCTGAGAACTGCATGGAGTCTGAAATGAAACAGAATGACGACAAATCAAAATGGTCGCAGCCTAATTTTTTAATATAAAATTCGACATGTAAACATACATGGTGAAATTACTAAAAATCAATTATGGGTTCGTCGTGGCTACAAACCACGGACTCTAGATGAGAATAGACACTCCGTGTACAAACTGCGAAAAGCATAAACAACACGAAATTATCACTAATCCAGGTGCGGGAGCCTACAGCTAGGTGCGAGCATGGTTTTCTTTAAGCATCGGCGACAAAAAGGCAAACAAAATTTAAATTTGGAACATAAGACATATTCTGTTTATATCTGCTAACAATCCCGAATGTTTATTTGACGCTTAAATTTGTAAACGGCGCGCTAACAGAAGACAATCAGAAGTGTGTTTCAGATTGCAAATGTGTATTCTTATTGGGGAATTCAACAAAACATTTATATTTGTAATATATTTGTAATGAATTAAATATAAATTTGTTAAAAAGCTTTTCGTGTCGAAAAACTATTTTGATAATATAATGCGTGAAAAGCACGATTTCCAGGAGGATTACACCCGGTTGCTATCATCAGTAGATCTTTCTGATTTTATCGTGGAGGAGTACACATAAGGATAAGTGTGGTAGGTATAACAAAGCCATAACACTGCAATAAACAAATTAAATTATCGATTGATAGTGACATGGTGGTTATTCAGAGCCAATCAAATTACCGCTAATGATTATCACACACGCATTTTTCGCAAAAAATAGGATATTATGTTTTTCATTTTCGTCCATTAATAAGACGCTTCGGAAAAAAAGTCGCATCTTTACCCCCGAAAAAAACGGTAGTGTGTTTTCTGTCCTCTGAAATTTTATTGAACTTTACATCTGCACCATGCATAAGTGGAAAAGATTACGAACTAGACCAAACATGCGCAATAAACAGTTAGAGCATCGATGGGTGCAAATGATTAGAATTATTGTTGTAAGTTAAATTATGTGTTGCAATAATACGATTTCGTTCACTTGCATTTATTTACAAAAAATACAATAATTTAGATATATGAAGAACAATCTTTTAACGAACATTTTAGGGCTTTTTCCAGCCATTTTGGGAAAGGAGTCTTGTCTAAATGAGATTTTTTAAATCGATAAAATGGCGTGTACTATACATATACGGTCTAATATCATGCAGTTCATCTTCATAATGATTATATTCGTCAGAAAAGTCCATAATTTAATATAAAAGTATTGATGTAATAGCAATGCAGTTGATCGTCTCGGCATAAATAACGCTGTTAAAAATAGCGGATGTACAGCTCTGACGTCACAGCAAGGGAGGTAAGTCAGTCCAACTTTTAAAAAACGGCGCGTTATTGGAAGATTTACCTGGTGATTTATGGCATAAGGCGTAACGCTTAATTGTTGCAATAGTTTTATTCCGCATCTCAAACAATTATCTTTCATATTATAAAGTTTCCAAAAGTGTTAAAATTGACCTTTAATGATAGTAGATTACAACTGATTACTCAATGCCTTGAAACATGATTTTATATAACAAAATTATTTGTTTACTTTAAATATATCACAGTAACATGTAGGAGTTATAATGTTTTCGTCTGACATATGTGATACATAAACACGATAAGCAGGTATGCCCTTGCTGCCTTTTAAATTATTGATAATATTGATAGTTATTAATTATTGAAAAAACGCTATACAGAGTTGCACTGTGCAGCAATAAGATTAAGCCTTTAAACCCTTTCAATGATTAAAACCAAGAGTGCAAAGTCTCTGCATTCAAAGAATTCCAGTAGAATTCATGTTAATATGCTACAAGTTATAAATGCCATGTTGAGAAATTAACTGATCGTATTCTGTTTGTTAAACTTACTAAAAGCAAAAAGTTTAAGTCATTAAGCTGCATGGAACCTCATATAGACTTATAGATCAGTTGATCTGTTTCCTTGGAAGCCATATATAAAGAAAATTACTATTGAATTCTAAATGCAGGATTCATATCCAGTCAAGAATTGTGTTATCAAGGTTTGATTGCTTATGTTTGAATATTGATGAAAGAAAAACAGAAGAAAAAAAAAACTATATTCATTACGTTCTTAGATGTCTGCCAATTGGAACACATTTTAATCCTGATAGCTATTTTTATGAACTCTATTTTTGTTTGATATGTTATTGGGTGTGCTTAAAGTAAAATGTGTCTCAAATGCAAGCCTGTGAAATATAATATCACTCTTTGATTCACAAGCCAATTCAGCAAATCCTGCTACTTCACAACCTCTTGTCAGTGATCAGCAAATACTTTCCCATATCTAGAAAGTGGTTATGGGAAGCCAGTTTTAATGAAGATTATGTCCAGAAGTGTTGAAGTAAAGAATAAAGGCCTCACACTTGTCAATAAAATACAAGCCTTCAAGGTTCATAAATTTGCCATTAATCGATCCTTATCAGTGACCTATTGATCTCCAAGTTAAAAATTTCCTATCATTACTTTTCATTACTGTTACATAAAATTTGTAAATATTTTCAGCAAGAGTGGATGTCAAAATAGAAATTCAAATTGCATTAATAAAAATACTAACTGAAACATTAACTTGTACCCATAAATAATCGAACCTTGCCCCATATTAACAAAAGCTTTATATTACAGTTTATTGAATTTCATGAAAGGTTTCGACTTAAAAGTGATCGAATGTTACCCCATGTGCAGTTCATTTACTATGCTGCCACCACTCATAATTACCTTATAACGTTGCGTTTTCACACTACTTGTTTAAAGTGTGTTTTCAACAGTATTTCAGTTGTATCACATCAGTCTGTTAAACTACTATCGGCAACAATTAGTTGACCAGTATACTTAGAGCACATGAGGCCTCTGCCAGTATACCCCTTACAATAGCAAAACATCCTACATAGACTTGGGGGAGAATTGCTGAATAAATGAGCCTGGCTTTGGTAAAACAGTACTTTCTCTTAAAAGTATTGTCCCATATTAGCCTGTGCAGTTCATACAGGCTAATCAGGAAAGAAACTTTCCGCCTAAACTGGATTTCCATTACAAAGTCACTCCCTTTTAACAAAAAATACCATTGAAGCAGAAAGTGTCATCCCTGCATAGACTGTGCAGACTGCACAGGCCTATCTGTGATGACACTATTTGCGCATGCATTAAGTCTTGTTTTCTCGGAGTGTGGCTCAAATAATTTTGTGAGCAATCCCCACATATGTTAAGAAGCCGGGCTGGGATTCAAACCTGTGAACCTTGGGAGAGAGCATTCAAGGCAAACACCCTCTAAAAAAGGGTTTGAAACTAAAAAATTGTACACCAATTACCCAACCTTTTAAAACTTAACATTGTAGGTGTTTTCTCAAAGATATTTAAGGGGCTTAATGGGCTAAAGGGCTACTCCTAATCTCCATCCCTGCTCCCAAATGAAATATATGCAGATCAATTTCTAAAACAAAACTACAAATTCTGATTTCCTAAAAACTCTTGGTAGTGGAATGTTAAAGGTTACTTAATGTGTGTGACAGAACATTGCAATAGTAGTTTAAATTCACATAATGTTACATGTGGTGATTATTACTAACAGGATACCACTATATATAGTACATAATGCATTATAGAACAATAGAACATTGCTTTTGTTATATGACAAACTGTTATGTTTTTGGTCTCCTAAGTATCAGCGATATAATCACTCACAATTATCAGGTATAGCCATTATAACTAACTTTCATTTCAGACAGACAGTCTAGCAGAAATCCGCCAGATATCTTGAATGACAGTGGATCATTGGTGCAGGTATCTTAGCTTTCTTTCATGTTAATCACATAGTCCCTTTGAAGTTAACATTTTTAGCCTGTCCAATCAATACAAATTACTACCTTCAGTGTGTATGATAATTGCTTTATTAGGTTTTAATTGCTGGAAGAAAGTGTAAAAATTGTCACAAGGTATAATTCTGTTACTCATCAAGCAATGGTTGTCCCTTGGATATGATATTGAATGAGCCGTCATGTTTGATTGCTACAATAAACAGGATCCTTTTGTAAATATAAGCCGCTGAACACTGAATAATCACATTTCACCAGTTCATTATTAAGTAAATTGTCTATTTCTATGATTCAGCTCTCTCCATTGTCAGTGCATTGTTTGAATTCAAAGTGGAAAACACTGAAACAAGGACACTCAAAGCTGACTGGGTAATTTCAAATATCTGCATTTTGGTGAAAAGGCAAAGTCTCTATATTTTGATAGTGTTTAAAGTTTGAGTAATTCCACTGTTTTGAATAGCTACCACTTTAAAAGTGCGATTTCAGTGCTAAATGGAGTTGTAACACAGTTTATTGGAAATATTGGGACTAGTTTAAGAGTTTGTAATGAAAATGTTTGTAATTATGTGAAATAAACACTGCATTTCTATTGTGGATTGAAATGTTTAATGTGATCTTTTATGTTGGATGTTATCTTTATTGCCAGCTTAATATGTTGAAAAAGTGACATGTATTCAGTGAAAGTAGATAATAGATCACATTCATGTGTCTATTGATTATTGTAGTAATAATTAAATCTGGGTGAAACAGTGATAGAATTGTGAGAATGGTTGCTCTTACTTGAAACAGAAGAAGTTCTTGATGCCATGGTAATCAAAGAATGATATGTTCTAAGTTGATTGTTTTGTGGTATGAAAGTAAGCTGGGATTTTTGTTAAAGATAAATTGAAAGTTTGCTAATTCTAGGACAAACACTGTAAATTTTCACGGGTGGTGGTCATTTGGTCAGAATTTTTACAATTATTACAGTTTTTAATTGATTCTGGAGGGACTTTTGGACGTAATCCCCTAATCTCAATACTAATATTGTTTTTAGACAGATGAAAGAATGGAGTAGTTTGTTTAAGGCAGGAGGTAAAGAAACCTGCATGGAATATTTACAATCTGTTAGTGACAGTTCACACAAGGATATATTTGCATTTTACAGGTATTTCTTTTATCTTTTTACTAGTTTGATATTTATGATATATTTGTTGTGTGTGTTCATCAGTGTTTATTAATTGATTGATGTTTAATGTTTTCTTTCATGAATTATGCAAATGCGTGTGCATGCTGGATATAATACTCAATAGAGACTGAATAGCCTGTTCAATTGTTGGAAACGAAAGAAATAGTAATTTATATGAAATATTTATATGAAATATGTGGTGCATTAGTAATTAACATTGTTTGGTTTATTGTGCGATATATTTCGAATTTTACATTAAAAACACATACCAATAACTTGAATAATCAAAAGTTTAAAACATCCTTCTGAAAGTGTCTGTGAGAATTTCAAAGTACAGAATTTATAAGTCTTCATGGGAATTTTCATTTAAATTAAATACACTTCAATTCATTTGGTCAATCAAACTTTTAACACAACTCAGTGATGTGTGTAAAAAATTAACGTCTATATTAAGCTGTTAAAAGAAAAAAAATGTCATAAATCTTTAAAACATTCGTTTACATTAAAAGTATCTGCTGAGACTATCATACATAAGAGTGCATGTAAATTGAAAGCAAGTTGTGAAAACAACTTCAGAATCTATTAAAGTAAGGAACAAATCATTTTATGGAAAGTGCATGACCAGGCTGTCTTTGTGGAAGTTATGTTTGAGTTTTAATAGATATGACCATTTAAAGAACTATAAAAAATATTTTATACATTTTTATAAATAGACATATATATTTAATAAGGTCAGTTTATTTAAACTGTCCACAAAGCTTTCATCCACTAAATATCATCAATATAGCGCTGTCTATTGTTATTACCACTGGTAGCTTAAGGACTATTCTGGTTTCATAATTAAATCAATATGTCTTGAAAAGAGACTGCTGTTGTACTTATTTATATTGGCCACCTAGCGTTATAGTAATGATATACCGGTACTTCATTAAGATAAGCCTTTGTGACGTTTTAAATAAATTAATTTCATCTCCATTTTAAGCCGTTTTGCTGATTTTTACCACTTTTCAATTTGAAGAAATTAGTTCAAATTTTATAGAGTTTGTAGAATGTGTTAACATTTTAGGCATCCAGTTTACTTTCAAGCTTAGTTCTTAAATTATTTTCACCTGGCTTTTGAACTGCCTATCCAAGGCCAAGGCAGATAATGTAGTTTGTGTATGATCTTTTTTGGTTTTAACACATTATGAGAAGTTTAACTTTGTTGTAGTTTTGTAATGAACTGATCCTTTGGTTCTTTGTTCATTTACCATAAATAATCAACAATGTATTTAAATTCTGTTGTCAGAGCACAGATGATGTTGTGCTAATCAAGTTGCTGGTCTGCAATGGTATTTGGATGAAAAAGGTTAATCTTTTTTAAACGACCAAGTTAATCTTTTACATAAAGTCTTGTGGCAGGAGGGATTTTGTGGATGCTTTTTATGCAAAGCAGTTTGTTGATAGTGTGTGGGTGAGGAACCAAACATGTGTGTGTTTGTTTGAGTGGTGATTAGTTTATGCAGTCCTTCTGCCCCTGAGGCTGCATTATGAGAGGACCTGGGATGTACTGTCCCCCTACACTCCAATCTTCTGTTTAACTAATTAGACTTACAAATATTTGGCCAAGTTTTGAATTAAACCTGGAATATCTAGCTTTTTATACAGTCTTGTCATCGATGTTAAGGGTGTTAGTTCCTAGAAAACAACTAGCTCCCCTTTGAAATGAACCCCTACAGTTATTAATAGTTCTTTTATTATTCATTTCAGTAGATGAACTTGATTCATGAACTGTTCATGGACTGTTCATATTAAAAGATAAAGTGGCAAAAAATATTGAACAATTCAGGGGACAATTAGTTCTTTATCTCTTCCAGGTTCTTAAACAATTTATAAACCACTCAAACAAGAACCTTTTATGAACTTTTCATGGAAGTACTGAAATGAAATGTTCATGAACTGTGCAGTTACTGTAATATGATGAACTTCTTATGAAATGTTCTTCGTGCACGAACTTTTGAAAAACTGGTCAGTACAAATTTATTGAACCATTTTCTCCAAGAAAAGTATAATGCAAGTCCTTAGGGGCAACTGCACTAGAAAAATAAAACATGTGTTAACAAGAGCACCGCATAACGGGTAGCAATGCTTGGCTGCGGGTGCAGTTTTGAATAAATGAAAAGGTCACAGTGACCTTTGACCTAGTGACCCACAAGTGGATGTGGTGTGTAGAAGTCATCAAGGTGAAGCTACATATGATGTTTCAATGGTGTAGGTGGAATTTAGCACTTTCATTATGGAACCAATGCTCAAAAGGTTAACAAAATGTTAAGGTTTTAGCATGACGCGGATAACACGACACGACGAGCTGGCTATGACAATACCTCTGTTTTTTTCTGAAAACAACTAAGCTAAAAATAGATGATTTCACTTATACAAATTTGTATAACATAAATTCAGATTCATATAGATGTTAAGTGATGTTAAAGTGCATTTGTTCCTAGTACGCAATACCCTTAATGACTGTATGAAAGGAAAAAAATATGCTTGTTTAAATTGTGTCATTTTGAGGTCACAATGTCAACTCAATATTCAATATTTAAAATGCCAGCATATAAATAAAATGTACTTTGTACACAAAAATGCTTGTGAAAACAAACAGGTTTTCTTCTTTTTTAAGTGCCTACAATTTAAATTCTTTAAGTAAATATCCATTCTTCTCGCTTTTGGTTGTGCTTAGTATTAAATTGTTCAGAGACTTCTGGAGGTGTATCATGTTGGATATTGGAATAATGTGTCTAGAGTAAAATGTTTAAGCCCCATTAAGGAATTAGATTTGCAGGTGATGAACAATACAAAAGTAAAAATGATCAACAATGTTGCTGTCAGGGTTTTAGTTCCAACAATGTTGCTGTCAGGGTTTTAGTTCCAGTTGCCAAAATATAAGGCAGCAACATTAAGCCATAGGGGTGTGTCCTTCCTTTTCAAGTGCCTGCATGCATGAATAAACTTTTTATGGAAACGAAATCTTTTTTGAAACCAAGTGGCAGATTTTGTTTAAATTAAAAAAAAATGTTGCTCTACCAATGTTGCAAAAAGAATTCGTTTCCATTGAACACTATGGCTGCCTGAGCTATAAATAAAAAAATAAAAACAATGTTCCTTTTAACCCTTGGAAGGTTTTCAAATAGTCTCACAAAAATGATCCTTAAGTGGCCTCTAGTCCAAAGTGGTTCAAATGAATATGTCTGGTTGCAAAACAAAACTGGCATGGCTAATTTTCATTATAAATCTGTTATTTAAAGTATTAAATTTCTTTGTGTCAGGAACTACTTTTATAACTGTATATGTCAACATAATTTTGCAGGCATTCCTATACTAAAAATCTACAAAAATTGCTTAATTCAAATTTGGGCTGGTGTTATTTTTCATTATATGACTTAATTGAAATTGTTGGATTTTTAAATAAATGTTTAAAAATGATAATTTGTTTTGCTTAGCTGTCAAGTGGTGACACTATTTTGGTTTATGTGGGTATATTTAAAACTTTGAAAAGAGATTGGGCTCTCATCTCCCTTTATTACAAATCAGGGTTATTGCTATCTGACATTAATGCAGCCAACGTTACAGGCATTAATTATGCACACCTTGTTGTTGTTTTTTTGCTGTCAGTAAAATACACCAAAATTGAAACTTCAACTATGTGATGGAAATTATAGCTTTTTCTTTCAAGAAATTGCAGAAGTGTAATTTAATGCAGTTTTTCGGCGTAAGCTGCATAAGCCAGCTTTTCACCTTAGCCTGACCTTTGTAAGTGTCCAATAAAATTCCAATAAAATTTCCCGCGGCTAGGTACGAATGAATACACTTCATTTATTCCATTGGCTGATTTGAGTATACCACCAGAACATTGGAAACATATCCGCGTCTTTGTAACACTGTTTTACTGTATGAAACAATTTAATCTCGAATGAAAAGGCTTAATAGATAGAACAGTTTTACACTCAATTCTCGACATCAATACAGTTTGTGCGTACACCTTTTATTTTCAGAGTATTACCAGCGCAAGAGCGTTTATACTTAAAAGGCTATGTTCTCATATTTAGTACTTACTTCCTTATTCCTGTCAACATGTTAACATGTAAAAGTATAAAGAGCAATGGAAGCGAGGCCTCACTTTAAAGCATTGCATTTCAACCCGCGAGGTATATCGGGTCAATTCGCGGACATTCAGAGTTTATATACAGGTCATCACCGGAGTTGGCGGCCAGTAAAATAATCGTTATATAATAAAGACGCTATCCGTGAACTAGGTGACCTGGAATTTTCTTTAGACCAGAAATATGTTAAATGAAGATATTCAGCAATATAATTATGGTATGTAAATAATAGATTCTAAATGTGTTTTCAACAATACAATGATAAATATTATTGTTGATAAATTTAACAATAATTATTCGTCCATATTGCCTAATGTACTAAAGTGATATTATGAGCATGTAACAGTTTATAGGTGTCTATCACAACCGTTGATTATTTTTGATGTTTCTACTTCATATACACTTATATTAATTAATGCAGCATCATCATACTAAAACAATATACCAGAAAGAGAAAAATAATGCATTTGAATATCAACCGTACTTTCGTTTGACAACTGATCATGCGTTTACGAGTTGAACCTAAATTTAGTTTTAGTGCAGATTTGTTCATACGACACAAAGACACGAAATTGTTTTACGGATCATTTCAGCTTACAGGACTGGGTGGGTCACGTAAGAATATCGAATATAAAATATATTTTTTATAAACAACTGGTAGCAAGGTGAGTTGCAGATAATTAATCAGTAACCACATTTTAACTAACTATTTTGACCTGTTAATTCTTTTCAGCTCAATTCAACAGTGCAAAATGCCCATAATATCACTTTAAGCATTAGCACGATGATAATTGATACTGTTAATAATCGAATCAAATAGCAATGCCCGACAAACCACTAAAACAGGTTTGTTCGAAGAACGCGACTATAAATACGGATACTTCTCGTGTGGCCGGTTGACTCA
Source organism: Dreissena polymorpha (assembly GCF_020536995.1). Lineage (NCBI taxonomy): Eukaryota > Metazoa > Mollusca > Bivalvia > Myida > Dreissenidae > Dreissena > Dreissena polymorpha. The sequence goes on along the minus strand of NC_068356.1, from coordinate 119,505,480 downwards.
CATGTTTAAATTTCACTTCCATTCTTCTTTTGGTTTTCTGTTTTGTATCTATAGGTTTATGACCAGCAATACGTTATAATGTAAAATAAGCCGCGAAAACTCCCCGTAACATCCCGTACTGCGTGTGATGCAGCTAAGAACTGCACAGAAAAAGACATTCGCTATCCTTGATCTCATTCATTAAACTATTTACGCCGTATATCTTTTTTAAAGATATTTCTTGTTCAAATTCACTTAGTATTAAAGGTTGCTTAAATAAATTTTGAATATTGATTAAGAACATTGTGATATTTAGGTGCCAGGTATGAGAACTTAAACTCTTTTCTCAGTATATTCGGAGTTAGTGCCCCTTTGTTTTTTGTGTAATCTTTGTCTTTTATATCTTTCTGGGCAACAGATAAGAATTGTTTTATCGTTTTTACGATTTTTATTGGACAGAAAATGAATTGAAATAAAAATCAATTGTACAGAAAACGATTATGAAAACGGGAAAACTAATTGTAATAGATTCTTAATTGTTTTAATTGTACCGTTTTGCTCTGAACGACATTTGATTTGAATAAGTATATTGTGACCTTTAGTGCGGTTGTAATATTTTAGTCAGTTTATATAGACACTGGTTCAGGCTAGTGCCTATCGTAACATTTACTTCCGTTTAAAAATGCTGGGAAATGGTAGCTGCTAAACATGGACAGCCTAGCATTTTTCGATTATCTGGATGGACGCCCACAATTTTACAATTTGTTACACGACCGGTCACCTGAACCTTCCGGAAAAGACATTGTGAAGAGTATACCCTCAGTTTAAATTGTGCAGGTGGTGAAAGATTCTTCAATATTCTGTGCAAAAAACTGCGATGATTCCGTGTCTGAAAAATAAATAATATTGTGGAAAAATAGTGTTTACCTGCTTGTCATTAACGGAGATGGTTTGGAAATGTGCCTTAAGTACAATATTTGTATGAAAGGTAATGTTAGCACACTATGGGCTAGGGCTGGATCATGCAATATTCAAAAGGACACGATAGTCAAGCGCTAATTCCCTTAAGTCACGCCCTTTGACCTTAACATGACTGTTTTAAATAGTTTTGCTTTAAAAATGTGATTTGATATTAGAAATATTAAAGTTTACATAAAACAATATAATTTAGTAGTTTGTTTCAAATTTTTCAATGTAAGTTAATTGAAATTGTCAGTATTATTGGTAATATAAGGAATCTGGCAAACACTGACACATTTAATTTTTTTGTATAAAATAATGGCATAAAGTTATTTTAATATTTACTGTGCATACATCATGGTATTAATCACCCTTGCTCCCCAGGGAAACAGGTTCATGAAGTTCATGAATTTATTCATGAACAGGTTTCACAAAGATAAATACAGAATTTTTAAAATACTAGTTGAGAAATATTTTAAGAGAACAAACCATGGAAATATGATAATAACAGAAAAATATTATTTTATTCCCAGTTTAATATTTTCATAAACATTGTATGATTTGAGGATTTTCATTTAAAAGACAACGACGAAGAATAACACAACAAGGTTATGTACTAAAGCTTATTAATAACACAGTCATTAAAATCTACAGGAGCGATATTCCTGGTAAACTGAAAGAACTTAAAGGTAAAATTCAACATTGTAATAAAATCATTAGTATTGCTGACACTTCATTGGCATGTCGGCGAACAGTTAATGAGTATGAAATGATTTGTTATGCTTCTGATTCTGTTGTTGACAAAAACATTCAGAAAGCAGAGGATAGAGTGATACAATGTAGCAAAAACTGGGAAAGATAAGTGAACACAGTGCCAAAAAAGTTGAAATGGAACCAATGGCTGATCAGTTTAGCAGGTAATTAAATATTAAAGACTTACATTTCCAAATAACATAAACCATGTGGCTTCATTCAGCTTGCTTCCGTTTAAACTTCCTGTGCACACAATATTCTTCATTTGTAAAAACAGCAATATTCTGTTCATGAACCTGTTCATAAAGTGTATTAAGTTCATGAACAAATTCATGAAATTAATTAACCTTGTGTTTGTGAACTTGGAGTTCATGAATACTTGTGTTATTCATTAATATTTTGTCTATTCTAGCACTGGTTCAAGATGTAAGTTCATGAATAAATTCATGAAGTTCATGAACCTGTTTTTAAGTTCATGAACTAGGAGTTCATGAATACTTATGTGTTATTCATGAATGTTTTGTCCATTCATGAACTTGTTTGGGAAGTTCATGAAGTAAATTCATGAAGTTCATGAAAAAATTCATGAAGTTCATGAACCTGTTTCCCCGGGGCTAGCAATAGGTAACTTGGTCAGAGTTTCTTCTTGTAGACTTTCTGATGGCAATACATCATCATTCATCAAAATGTCTGTGAAAAATTTACAAAAGTGTAATATTTCTGTAAATATTTAAGAAAGAGTTATTGCCTGATTACTCTGAATTTCCTCTGATTGTCCTCAAACATGTTAAAAAACAACAGAAATGATGGTACATTAAGATGCTAAAACACTGGGATGGGAAATCTAATGAGATGTACAAGTTTAATTATCTAAATTAGACACCATAACTATTAGAATTATTCACTAAAATGTTAGCTCAGAGCAGTGATGATATCATGCGTTCATCTTTTAGTCCAAAATCTGATATCTTGGCTTTTATGGCAACTTGTTGAGATGGTTGTTGTGTTTTATGAGATAGATGGGCTTTAGTTGGAGGACTTGCAAGGAGGGGTAAAGTGGTTGTTGATACGCCCGTAGGATTGATAAATGATCAATACAGTGTCATAGCTACAAGTACTTGTCACACATACTTACATTTATATTGAATTGAACATGGAGGACGTTGACCAAATACAATGGCAAAAATTTTATCTTTTGTAATTTACATTATTTTGTATAATACTTTGTAGCCTAAGGGGGAATTTTTTTCTGTATAAAGTAAACATTAATGAGTTACTTAAAACAATAGATCATATCTTGCTGACACTAACATATACTATTTAATGCTTCACGAATTTCATTTTAAAAAACATAGTGTATTGATATTGTAAACATTATATTTAAACATTTATTTGCTGCAAGCGCCAAAAATTAGATTTCAAAATTTAATGTGTTCTACAATTTTCTGAGGTACTCTTGTTTCTTTTTAACAATAAAAATATTATGTTTTACTTTAATATCTCATTTACATGAGATACTGTCTTACTTACTGTTACCTACTAATTTAGCTTTAAAGCATCTTAAATAAAATCCAATACCATGGAATTTGTCCAATGCAGACTTGTAAGAATGTTATGCAAACTAATGTTGATACCAAAAAAATGTCTTTTTCTTTTTACAAAAAGTGTGCACAATTTATTTAAATGTGCTGTGCAGTTAACCAGCTTTGAAAATTGCTAGTTTGACTAAAGAAATAGAACAATTTATTGCCACAGTTCTTGGCCCACAAATATAGACCACAAATCAGATCTGTATTGTATGTCAACGTCTCTGAATGCGTATACGATGTAAATCTTAATGATAGCACTTGTAACATTTATTGCATGTTACTTCAAGTGCATATTAATGTTTTCACTTTTGAAAAGTAACTTTTTGCACACAGACAAGATTATAAAGTTGTCTGCACCTCTTATAAACAAACATTTCAGTTTTTGGTGTTGTGATAAGTGTGTTTACATCACAAACACATCGTGAAAAAAACATCTTTTTGCAAACTTGAAAACATAATTTATGCAATGTGTATTTGTTACTTCATTTCCAGAATGTATATTAAGGTAATTTAACTTTAGTTTTTATACCCTCAAAGGTTTACAGAACCTTCCGTCACTATGTCTGCTTTTTTATTTTCACTCTCTAACTCAACCAGTTTTTATCTGATTGGTACCAACTTTTTTTAGAATAATTTTTAGCATAAAATGCAGGCCCTTATTAAAAAGCCAGCCACATCTCACCTAGATGGTTATGGCATAACTTTACCATTTATTGATAGATTTTTAAATGACTTTTCCCAAATTTTCAACCACATTTGACGAAAAAATTAAAAGTTTTAAAATACCGTATTTTTTTTACAAATATTAGTTTATATTGATTAAAATATCACGACTAGTATATTAAATAACTTGAAAAAAGTTCATATTTTCAGTAAAATATTATTAGGTATTAAAATTTTGCGATTTGAAATCGAAAGTACATCGCGAAAATAGGTGACATAACGATATACACACTATAAATAACGCAAGTAGATTGATCATTTTATATATAAAATATATACAATTCACTTTGCATGCACAATTTGCATTCCTGGGTTTACCACAAGATGATGATGATCAATCTACTGGTGTTAACTGGTAGTTACCTGGTATTGGTACCCAGTAAAATTTATTACCGAATATATTATACTGAAAATATGAAAACTTAACAACTTTTTTCAAGTAATGTAATATATCAGTTGTGATATTTTAATCAATATAAACTAATAATTGTAAAAAAATACGGTATTTTATAACTTTTCTTTTTTCGTCATTCGTGGTTGATCAGGTACCAGTTTAACCTGAACCTTTGGAATTGAGTTGCCCAAGCCAAAATCTGCTCACCCTGGGCTAATGGACAACCACTAATTTCTATACCGGACATAAATGAAGTTTTTAGACAAAAGCGTAATGATGGTACATCCATGTCCACTTGACCCATGTCTTAATTTTTCACTTTTACTCTTATAATAGATAAATCTGGAAACATAACACTAAACCTTGACCAGCAACTGCAGGAATGGTGATGACAGCTTCTGTGTTCAGGACCACACTTTTATGGTCTTAAAAGCATTGTTTTTCTCCTGCTGGAAATATATGTTGCTTTTTGTTTTATGTTCTTTAGACCAAATAAAATACAACATATTTATTTTACTTAACTAATGGAAGTTTTTAAATAATTTTGAAATGTTGATGACAAAAAAGTAAGCACAAGAATGATGAAGTACCTGATATCGGCCTCTTCAACTTGCCACTTTACCTTTCATTTATTTAACTTTGCAGAGAAACTATTAAACATGCAAGGTGACTTTAACCAGACTGAAATTCACGCTGGCTAAGGATATATAATATTTTCGCCTGGCTGCTTTACCAGTGTGATTAGAAACAAAGGATTTGGAACAATGATTTGTGCATATAATAAATCACAGTAAAAGTCAATAAAACTGGGTCAATATAACAAACTAATCAATAAGAACAATGGACAAGCCTGGTCTGAGACTATGGATGGGCCTAGTCTGAAACTATGGATGAGACTGGTTTGAAACTATGCATGAGACTAGTCTGAAACTATGGAAGAGACTGGTTTGAAACTATGGATGAGACTTAGTCTGAAACTGTGGATGAAACTGGTCTGAGACTATTTATGAGCCTAGTCTTATACTATGGATGAGACTGGTTTGAAACTATGGATGAAACTGGTCTGATAATATTTATGAGACTAGTCTGATACTATGGATGAGACTGGTTTGAAACTATGGATGAGACTTGTCTGAAACTATGGATGAAACTGGTCTGAGACTATTTGCGTAGACGAACGTCAAAGCTTAAACTGTAAGCGTTAGATATAGACTGTCGCTTTTCCACCTAGGTTTACTCAGCAGTCTAGCCCTTGCTAACAACTAGTTCTGTCACTTTTCCGACCACAATGTGGAATTACTCAGTAGACAGAAAGCTACAGTTATTTACCTAATAATATTCGATGTGTTCGCCTTGAGAACCAACTTCGAAATCAGCCTAATGCAGAGAAGACACTGCTTATATACAGACGAGTCACTACTATTCTACAAAATGGGTAAAAACTAATTTACTTCAGCCTTATGAAACAGCACTGAGATACAAGTAAACAATGTTCAATTCATATTAGTGAGTTATCAATTATAGTCATGCAGTAAAAAGTTATATTGTAAGGCAATAATGCAAACTGTTTTATTAATTTCAGAATATAAACATGTGTATTACCCAAATTGAAATGCTAGCGTCTGATCTATTTTTTTCCGAATTACTGTAAGAGGACGATGCCGTATAGAGCAATGGTTACACTCTACTATTATTAACAAACTGATCGAAGGCAGGCAAATTCGCTACACTATCTTGTAGCTGCTTAAATGTAGCTTTTATGTACAATTCAATTTCTTGAGGTGGTAGGTTTTTCTTAGTTATGTTTTATGTAATTAATTTATATTTGACCATATGGTTGTTTTCTAAATATGCCCGCAGCATAAGCAAGACCTCTACCTTGTTAGGTCGTAAAGACTTGTGACCGCTGCATTAATGTTGCTATTTATGTTAAAAAATGTATGTGAACAATTAATCTATTGCCAAAAAGGCAATTATTTAAACATTATGTTTCATTTGCCTAAAAAACTCAATGCAACATTTGTATGTGTATATGGAAAACAAGTTAATTTGACTGTTCATTTAACATAATTGTTGAAAGGTAAGCATTGTTGATAAAGCGTTAAACAATAGTTATATATAAATATACACTAATATTTAAGTGGCATTTTTCATTTACAATTATACTATGGTATGTAAGTCATTTAAATAATGTCCTTAATACTCTGCATGACACAATATATTTTTGACATTATTCTCCTATACACACATTGAACACTTTGTAAAACTTCATTTTGCATTATATGCATAATTAAATTTAAGGCACATCCAATTACAAACACACGAGCTTAGCTTACTGCATAAATATCAAAATTTCAATATTGTTTCCTAGTATGTGCACATCTATATTTAATATGTAATTTGTTGAATAAATATTATTTAAATATTTTGTAATGCTTAACAATCAAAAGAGGATTATTTTGGTCACAAGTACTAATTTTGCATTCATACTTAAAATAGTATTTGATGTGTTTTGATAAGTGTGCTATGTAGAAAGAAATTTTTTGGGTCATGAAAAAACAACAACAGTCTTTCCAATTTGTGCATCTCATAGGGGAAGATTTACAGTTTCCGGATTATTGTTTTATGTTTGGATGTCAGGACGCAAAGGAGCAAATAAAGGAAGAATATTGGAAGCATAAATGAGCATGCAATCAGAGATTGCAAATTGTATAAAGCTGTTTGATAATGTTTACATGTGCTGTAAGATTTCAGCTATTGTCAATGTTTGTGCAGCGTTTGTTTGTAGACAAAAAATTCTTTGAAATAATGATTTTACTGAATTTGTTTGGTTGAATATTAATAAGTATTTTATCAAAATGCATAGTATTACTGCTACGCCTTTGTTGATGATATTTTGAAGTTTGAGGCGACCCCGGAAAAATATGATATATTTAGATTTTTTTAAAGAATAACAACCATTAAGATTTCCAAATGTACCTTTGCCCATATTCTCATCGCCACACAAATACTTGCATATTTCACTTGCCGTGGCATTATGGCTAAGGTGTCCCCCTAGCGATTGGGAGGTCACGGGTTCGATCCCCTCTCAGGGAGCGTTCTCTAGATCTTCCCCAAAGACACCAAGCACAGGTTCCAGGCCCAGGAAACGGACTGGAGAGGGTTTCTATAAGCCTGAGGCTTTCGATGCAATCGAGCTAAAAATAAATAGGTTTAAACTAAATACTTGCATACACAGTTGGTAAGATTGTTTGCCATACTGTGTCAGTAAAAATTAAAGTCACTATCACGCTCACCAATACATACGGCTACTGTATTATGCTATATAAAAACATTCGACAACAAGTAGTACCATACGATGGTTAATTACAATAGGAAGACCCTAAAAACAAGTAACATTGATGTAAAAACGTTATATTACAAGCATTCGGCAAGTTTTAAGCATCTAAATATCGTTCCACGATGTAATCTACTTTTGCTTTCGAGTCAGGATCGGATTAATTCGGGTTGCGTTCATTTGCATAATTTATACAAGCCATTTTCCCATTCGCTAAGTTCCAGTTACCCAGAATTAATTTTGATTTCACAGAATGATTATTCATGAGAGCTACGTCATGCTTCGGACGCATACCGTATCCAATCTCATGTTCGCCCGTAAATGTTCGGATATTTCACGGGAGATATAAATGGAATTATTTGTGGCCACAAAAAAAAAAACCCGAGCATTTTGTATCTCGTTAAATCAATTCAACCAGACAACATCTAACGTTGAAATTTTGCATTTTGCTAAAAGGAACATTGATTTTTTATGGGTAAGCTTTATTTAACGAAATATTCGATATTTTTTAGCGTGATTGTTACTTTAAGAGGTTTTGTTTGTATTTATCAACTTGTATTACACCTGGACTAATTTGACAAGGCTGCCTACTTTTTTTTTTGTTGGCAAGATTAAAATGTTATTATTTGATAAATATAAATGCAACATCTTGGAAACAATAAGCTTTAAACTGCAATGTTGTGGAACTTTGAATTATTGTTCATTGATTGTCTTAAAGGACAACATTATGTTTACATCATGTTTAATTCTTCAGAAACATACTATAAGCATGTTATCCTAATTGCATTTATTATTGCAAAGCATGTATTAGTATTTCACGACAGAGACAGTAAATGGGTCATTTCATTTGGATTTATCAGTTCAAGTTACAATATTGTGCCTTAACAATTAAAAAAAGTGTTTAGTAGTTATTCAGTTGAAAGTTTGTTAATATGTTTTTATTTACAAGAAACAGGTTCATATTAAATATGTATTTCACATTTAAATGAATAAGTTCATACAAAAGACATAAAATATCTACACCTGTACATACTAAAAGAGCCTTACAACAAGCTTTTCTAAATATAACATGCAACTGCTTGATACATTATGAACTGTATGTTGATAAATGTGTCATCGATATCTGATTTTAAATAATAATGACCACTTCAATCACATAGTGTAAGGTGAGTGCTCTATACCAATGATGATAATTGCTCCCAATAGCCAATACAGGACCTTTGTGAATAGAAAATCACCTTGAACTCTTTATTGTCAGCAAACAATGCCAGGGTGACAGTAGATTAATAATTTATTAGTTTTCTGTTTGTTTACATTAAAAATAATGATCTACAATCTGTATTGGAGGTGGTACAAATGCAGGCATCCAAATAGAAAAAGCCCTGTTTGATAACAAAAAAATTGCTATTAGAAGGAATGTTTCCGGATATATTGGACAGTGATTGGCCATAATGATTGTTAGGCATGTGTTTGCATATTCATATACATGTATGTATGGCGCACCAAAGGGGTCGAAACTTTAACTTTTGCTGCAGCAGAAAAAAATGTTGCATCTAGATGCTGCTCGGGCAGCAATTTGCTGCTCGAGCAGCATTTTTTCTGCTGCAGCAGAAAAATCCTGCTCGACCAGCATTTATTTTTAGATTATGGCATCAGCCAATCAAAATAAGATTACACATAGGCATAAATCATGTAACGTTGGAGCAATTGATCAACAAAATTGGCATGTTCCTACATGACTTATAGATTTTAAAGCTTAATTATTTTTTTATGAACAACTATGGAAAAAGGATGAGAATTTTATAATAATTGATTAAAACACAGATTATGAGTTTGTTGCAGTTTTTCTAAAGTTATTCTGAGGTCTCTTTCGTTTCCGTTGAGGTAGCTTATGTCGTCCGTTTGTAAGCTCAAATTTGATTGGCTGAGGGGTTCAAGGGCTTATTCTTATAATAAATGTTGGTCGAGCAGGATTTTTCTGCTGCAGCAGAAAATAATGCTGCCCGAGCAGGAATTTTGCTGGTTGAACAGCATCTAGATACTGCTCGAGCATCAAATATGCTGCTCGAGCAGTAATTTGCTGCTCAAGCAGCATTTAAATGCTGCTCGAGCAGCATTTTTTTCTGCTGCAGCAGAAGTTAAAGTTTCGACCCCTTTGGTGCGCCATATGTATGCCTGTAAAACATGTCTGAATTGACCAGATAAGATACTATGTGTTAAGGAAGTCAAAATATCAGGAAGTTGATGCAAATAACTAATCTGCTGAAAAATTGCCTTGAATTTCACTTGTATTGGCCTTAGAAGATATCATTGATGGTCACAAAGTATTAGCAGAGCATACAATCATTGTAGAGTCCTTAAATCTTGTGATGTCTATGATGTCAATGCTTCTTTATGCCACCCAGTTTAAGAGATGGTGAAATATGTTGTATGGTAATGGTCCCTGTCAACTTCCTGCATGTTCATTGAAGGTTTGTGGGGGTTAGGACATTTTACTGCATGGGCTCTAATCATTATTGCACTTTCTGAGTAAAATAAATAATAGTATATAAACCTGACCATCTTGTTTATTGTGGTTTACAGTAGGACCACTTAAGATAAATAACTTATGTTCTTAATTAAGAAACATCTATGGTCCTTCTGCAAGCTTACAAAAAAACAAATGTAACTAGAGCAGTTAAAACATAACTAAACAATCCCCTGATTGACTGATTAAGGGCTAATACATGTAAGTTCAATCTTAATAGGCAAGGTACCTGTAAATTGTCTACTCATCATGTGTATTCTAAAAAATATTAAATACATGTATTCATTCCTGTCATTAGCTGACATGTTCTCTATTGAAATGTTTTTACATGGTGTTAATTGGAGTGTTGTTAGGAAGAACTCTCATTAATGTCAGTTTCCTACGGTTGCATAGAGGTGACATACACTCCTATTTTTTTTTCATGCCTTCCTCATTATTTCCTTTCTCATTCCCACAACATACTAAGGCAAGAGAACAACTTACTTACTTGCAGGAATGAGTAAGCTAGGTGGTGGGAACTACTTACTTAGTCAAGCGAATGAGATAAAAAAGAGACGAGTGCAAAACTAAATCAAAGAGGAGTGCAATGAAAAAAAGAGTGGTGCAGTAAATAAAGGAGGGTGCATTAAACAAAAGAGGAGAGAAGTTTAGCTACGACATAGCTAATTCATTCCGACAAGTTAGTAAGTTGTTCCCTTTAGTAAGTTTGTGGTGGGAACGAGATAAATAAAAGAAGAGTGCAGTTAAAAAAAGTGGAGATAATGTCACCTCCATGCCAACATAATTTTCTGATCATTCTTACAGAATATGCTGTTGTTTTAATGGATATAAAAACATAAAAAGTGCATTTGTCAAGGTTGGGTTTCAAAAAGGTATAACCAGGGATAATTTTTTTTTCGGTTTTGTCGGTCCTAGACCGATTGCGGTTATGAAAGACCATTTGAAAATCCTAAAAAGTCGGTCTAATTCTGTCCTGACATTCGTAAAAACCGATGTAAAGTCTATAAGTTCCCAATAAAATTCGCTATTCAAGATCTGTCTGGCTAAAACTTACCATCGCTCATCCCTTTATTGCCCCCAATGAACAACCCGCTTCTGTAACTTGAGTGCACCAGTGTTGTTTTTGACACCTTATTGGCGATTTATCCGCAATTATTGATTTTATCAGGCATTCACAGACACACCACAGTATTTTTATGATAGGGGTCTCTAAATTCTAATTGCTATCGAAAGATGTATCATACAGAAATAAACGCCAATGACACAATTGTACCACCTAAGGTTATAAAACCTGTCAAAACACCGATTGTGTACATCAAACAAATTGGATGCTGACCAATACGCGTTGATGTTTCACATAGATAAACTTTCGTGTTCGACTGATAGTCAGAAAATAATTTGTAACATATTGCATCAATCTAAATTTAGAGTTAATTGACGATTGGTTGAATAAGAAAAGTGCGAGATGCGCTCACTTTGCGTCAAAGATTTACATATTTTCAATTGATGTCAAATCGAGGAATACGGGGAAAGCCCACAATAGTGTGTTTACTTCGGTAGAATGGAGAACGCTGTGTTCATGAATTTCTGAAACACATGTATCGTCAAAATTGGGCAAAAAATTCGAGTTTTTGTAAGTAATATACTGACTAAAGGTGGAATGATTGATCGTTTTAGGTGTCCTGCTTTTTGGTCAAATTACCCGACAAGTTTTTATGGAATGTCCCGATTTGGGCATGAACAATTCTGGCATGTATGGATTTCGGATGAAATTTTACGAATATTTTCCCCCCATGTTAAATCCGGACAGATTGATGTTGTGGGAAAATATGATCCCTGGGTATAACGATTAGTGTTAAACATGTTTTATACAGTTAGTATGGCTCTGTAACTTTGTTTTGTGAAAGGTAATACAGGTCATGTTTTGGCTCCTTACCATATTTTACCATGTATAGCGCGCAGTTTTTACCTCAAATTTGGTGCGCGTTATACATTTAACAGTGCATATTACGAGTATGCATAGTTATATACCCAATAACACAAATGTTATATATGTTATATAAATGTTTTATGACCTTTATAATATGGTTGTAAAATTTAACACATGATCAAAGTGTCCTCATATGAGCCCAGGCAGGGCAGAATTCTAGTTAAAAAGCAATGTAATATAAACTGTACCGTACTTTAATTCTCCTTTCAGATGCATGAAAAGTCATTTAATATTTTGGCTGAAAATTGGGTTGTCTGAAAATGTGAGTGTCCAAAAACTCATTACGGTTTTTGCATACCGGTAATTGAAGTATGCTACAGCACACAATATGTACTGGGTAATTCCTCACTGTATTACAGACATAACCCCTTATGTTTTTTTGTCACATAAGCCATAATTATGGAACCCTTAATACGTAGGGTACGGTACGTAATAAAGTGCTGAACCTCCTTGCAGAACATTTGTGTCCAATACAAACTCAAATGGCGCTTGATTACATGTCAGCCATGACTGTGGTGTCAAATTTGTCAGGAGATCTGGACGTAATTAGTGTTTGTCAGAGATGTTGATAATTTTAATCTGCTTCCAGATATTTTGCAGAGATGGCATTACATGCTTTTGAGCTAATGATGGAATTATAACAATTTGCTTTGATACCTTTTTTTGGAATTTCAAAAAAAACAACTGTGCATGACAGTTCTGACTTCTCAAGACACTGTATGCAAATTCTTCAACCTTTAAGTTTACAGTAAACAAATATAAATTCTCTTGTAAGACATACTATTTTTTTACAGTTTTGTTTTTATGAATATTCATTTCAAGGCAAAATCACACAGAACATCTGAATACATTTATTTTGGCTGATTTGAACCTTATTCAAGGTGACTATTGTTAAAAAGAACATTAGTGTTACCTCCAAGCATTCAGAAAAAGGAAAAACGATCCACATTCAACTTATTGAATGTAAGTTATCATTATCATTCATTAACTCAATGGAATTGTACTGAAAGTAAATTTACATCTTGGACATTTTGATAGCAGTATGTTAAGTATTATTGATGTTTTATCACTTTCAAAGCCAATTTGTGGAAATGTTATGTTCTTTGGTAGCATTTAAACCTTTAATCATTGCATTTAATGTCAGTGACAGATGTGAAAATTCCAAACAATTTTGGTTTGATCAATGTTAATCCATTATTAAACATATCTGTTTTCATACATGTTGAACATTATCATAAAGAGCAATGCATGTTGTCAGATCAATGTAGATATAAGTGTTTGTTGGTACGATTATGGAATTGTTCCCACATGTATTCTTAAGTTTTTTAAAAGAGTTTGAGACATGATTTTTATGCAACTCCTAATATTTTTATTGCAACTGATCTGTAATTGAATTTAGGAAGATTTTTTTTTATCACTGACTGTAGAACATGTAAATGTTCTATTTGGCAAAGTATAAGTTTCTGAGTATGAGGCAATATTTTTTGCAGAGCTATGTGCCCTTGAACTTAAGGAAATTTAGAATTCTTTACATAATTGTAGTATGTGTAATTTTTGTCTCAAACTAGTCTCATAATTTTTTGCCTACTAACATTGTAATTTACAGAGATTTTGTTTATACAATGTAAAATAGCAAGAGAATTTTTGTGTATGCTGCATTATTTATTTCATAGTTATGTGCCCTTTAAATCAGGCTTTAACTTAAATGAATTTTAGATAATTACATCATATGTAATGAACAAGTCTCTCATTTTTCTGCATATATCAACATGAAACGTTATAGATATTTTGTTGTAATGCGTAGAGTTTTGGTATTAGCCACGTAACATAATTTAGCTGTTCTGTACAATGTTTGATGAAATGATGCCCTCTGGGGTCAATACTGGCCCCGCCCTGGAGGTGTTTAGCTCACTGTTGTGCTTATGGTTAGGTATAGGAATATTATGATGTACCGTAATTACTCTATGTTTTCGGACACTAAGTTTTCGGACACCCCTTTATTTAGCAAAAAAAATAATTTTTCGTGATTCTTAATTTTCGGACACACGAGTTTTCGTCCATAATTTCTGTCTCTAAGTTTTCGGACAGTATATTTTACAGCACTATTTTACAAAATTTTGGTCATGTTTTCGATATCTAATGACACTTTGATCATGGTGGTTTACAACCAGATTAACATCTTAAAACATGACAGGTGCATGCCTGAGGGTAACGGACCATTACATTTGCGTTATTGGGTAAATAACCTTGTTCACCGGTATTAGACAATGGTTTCACCTTATAGCATAAGCGTTATGACAATTACCAGGGGTAGTGCCAATTAACAGTTCAATTATCTACCGCAATGGTACTACCCCTTCTCAGTAAAATAACTGTGACAAATACTAAACGCTTCAAAGTGTGATGCACCCTATTGCAAGTTTTACGAACAATTGAAGGTGTTAGACAACAACTATCTGAAATGAACAAACAAACATTTCATAGTTTGCTTTTTTATTGCGTTAATTACAGGTTCATACTAATGAGTATTGGTACATCACATGCTCATCTTTGAACTGGTTGGTCAAAGTACAACCTTGTAGTAATTTTCTGTCAAATAAATTAAGCATTTAAAATTATTTAAAATGCAGTGCAAACATATATAATTGTAATTTATACTGAACGTCATGGTATTTTACAAGCGCGTGCTATTACCGGTAGTCGTTGATACAAATGACTTTATTTTCTGACACTTCAATTTTCGACTCTTAGTTTTCGGACACCTGCATTTTGTGAATATTTTTCGTATCTAAGTTTTCGGACACGAAAAAAATTTATTATTTTTAAGTGTCCGAAAACATAGAGTAATTACGGTACGTTGGCAACCATGTGTTTGTGTGTGTCCCTCTCTGTCCATCAACATCTTATATTTCTTTTACATGTGATGCTGCTGTATTTACTGTAACATATTAAAAACATTAAAGCGTATAAAGTAAAGTGTAAGAAAAAGAAATCATTTTAATTTGTCACATGTAGAATTTTTGGATTAGAGAAAACTGAATTTTGATGGCAAAAGAAATCTGAAATTTTGGAGAAGTAAATATTTCATAACAAGTGTTTGAGATTTATTTAAGACAAGACTTCCATTACTTGTTTTAAATGTTGTGTGTTTTAAAGCAAAAGACATTAAAAATATTTAGTGCCTCGATTTCTTTGTCAAAAAATGTGAATCACAAATCAGATCTGTATTTTATTTAAATGTTTTTGAATCTCTATAAATTGTAAATCTTCTTTGATAACTTTTGTTATATTTATTGCATGAGTTTAAGTGCATAATAAATGTACAAAAGTAAATCTAGACAGAATATAAAGTTTTATGTGGCCCTCAAGAACAAGCATTAACATTACAGGGATAAGTGGGTGTACATACATATAAATGTTACATCACAAAAATATAGCTTTCTTTTTTAATTTTAGAAAAAAGTATAAATCAAGTTTCTTTCTTACCTCTTTGCTGTTTTTTCAGTATGATGTGTGAAATACAAGATGATTGTCAGCAACCTTTTGCAATATCAGTTGATTAAAAATATGCCCAATGGTCATTTTCTTATGTTTTCTCACTTTACTATTACAATATCCATGTTATATTATTTTTTAATACCTATTTTCATAAGACGGACATAATAAACAGTTACTAATTCAAAATACAATGCATGTACTTACTATCAGTTATTATTTATGAATTGTTATTTATTTATGGATATATTTTTTTTTAATGATAATTAAGTTTTTTAAATCATTGCAATTAAATGTAAATTGTATTGTTTTATTTTGCAAGTGCATTATATTTTTTATTACCTTAATTTTAAGTGATTCTTGTTATCCAAAAAATAGCATTATGGCATTAATAGCAATCTGAAATGTGTATCAATTTAAGCAGTAACAAATAATGCAGGCGCAATTTTGCAAATCAGTATGGGCTTAGCTATGCTAGGAACCGTAACCCGTGACTCACTCAGTGCCTGTGTGTATATCTCCAGTAAAATTAAGCAGACGAATGCTAAAAGCGTCTGCTCTAACCACCGCATCTACCTGTTCTCACTGGTACAGTACATAGTGTGTATATAACAGCTTGTTAGACAACGTTCGCCAGTCTAGTGTTTATCATTGAAATCTGTACATATTGGCTGCTTTCAGGGAAATCGGGGCATAATGCATGTCAAATAAGATTAGCCTGTGCACACTCAGATTAGCTGTATCAATGATTTGAAAAAAAACACACATCTCGACCTGTGTTTTAAGACACACTCTTTATAAATTTGAATGGGTTGCGGTCATTTCAAACTTGCGATATAATAAACTATAACATAATTTTGAAAACTGAGTTGCATCTAAGATTATATAACAGCGAACAAATTCAGTGCCTTCAGCGCTTTGATTTACGTATATGACCATGAAACACAACAGAACATGCAATAGCAACAAAAAAGCAACAAAAAAGTCAATGAAAAAATTGGCTAAAGAAAAATCAGAGCCAATGTGAGGCCTTAAGCCTGAAGTCAAATGCACCTTCATGCTTACTAAGTAAAAACTTACTTTAATGTTGCTGGGAACATAAAATAAATCTAAGGTTATATTTTGGATGGCTCATATTAATGATAAAGAAGATTTTGTTCAGACAATGCATGGCATCCTGATAATGTTGTTCAGTCTCTGAAATTTGAGATAGCACATCAATGGCGCTAATTTCACAGTGTTTTTCAGCATAGCTGTTTAACCTTAGATGACCTTTGTAAACACTCAATGAATATGAATATAAAAAACTTTTCTAAATAGAAAACGCGCTGTTTTCCAATTTACATTAATATGTTATTGACAAGACTAATCATTTCGGGAAGTATAGGGTTTGAAAAAACTGATACTAAATGTGTGTTTTGCAACAATAATTGTTTTTTTAATGTTATATGTTATCCTTGCCTTTACTGGTAGCCAGTGTAGTTCATATATATATATATATATATATATATATATATATTTTTTAATTTTTTTTTTGTACAACACCATATAATTTAATTGTTAATATAAATAGGCGTTTCATCAAAATTAGCAAGTTTCAACTTTCAATAATAACTGTGTGTTCAGCACAATGTTATCTCTAATGAAAAGGCTTAAGAGGACAGTTTCAACTCTGAACATCAATACAGTTTGTGTGTTAGCCCTTCATATTTCGAAGATTGCCACGACCAGAGCGTTTTTACTTAAAAGTTGTGCTCCCATATTTACCGTATACTTGCGCTTATAAGACGCATTTTTGAGACTTAAATTAATAAGTTACAGTTGGGGTCTCGTCTTATAAGCGAGATACTGGTGAAAATAAACAAAAAAATCAAAATATCGAGTTTACTGGGCTTATTCTAGCCAAGTTGGACACTTGTCAGTTGTTTTGAATCATCGCGGCAGCCATTTGCATTTTCTCTAAAGTCTGTATTGGCCCGTACCGTGTATCGGAACGCTATGTTCAGTTACCGATTTATTTGTAATAAAATGTATTGTTACTGATTTTGTTGTCTATTATTTTTAATTTGAATTTTGTTATTTTTGGGGCGTAAGACGTTATATTGTCCGTGATTATTCTTGAAAAGTTTTTATCACCTGATTGTCTGCGCGCGACGTCGTTAAATGCCATATAAATTGGCCATTATAGTATACGTGTGTAAGCGGCAACACGATGCCAACATGCTTAAAACAACAGCAAAATCAATTCTCAGTAAACACGCTGCCGATTACAAATGCTATTTGGCAAGTTTGTATCACCTGATCGTCTTTGTTTCACGTCGTTAATTTTCAATTAAGACATAATTGGCAATTAGGGTATCCTCTGAAATAAGTTACCAGTTTGCAACTGTCAATTGTTAAATAAACACGTTTATTCAGACGAACCACTAATACTGATGACACATTATTTATTAGGGGCCAACAACGACGGGAGCAAAGAGCGACCGCATGCAATTATCCGCATATGGCTTGCTTCTTGACACGTGATTTCAATCTGCGCTTCGGAGTCTATCACTCTATCACGCGATTGGCTAATTTTATGAAAGTAGGCGTTACCTATTGTTGATAGACAATGGGCGTAAAATTTGCATAATCTAGGTAATAAAACTAAACGCTTTCAAAATATCTGCCTATTAGATTTCAATACCTGTCAAACAATACAATTAAGATGACTGACACGATCAATTTTGCTTGTGCATTGATATTACGAACGTAATATGTTTTATGTTTGCAATTGTTTGCAATTGTTAGGGCAAATGATTAATACGCAGTTGTTAGAAATTTTGTCAATTTGATAATTATTTTTATTGCATGAATAATACTTACAAATAAATTAAAACCCACTAATATATCATAAAATAAACAAATATTATTTACTTTGTTGTGTGATTGTTTTATTTTTCAGACTTGCGTGAATTACTAATTGTATGCAGCGTGAGTTTGAAAAATTCTCAATGTTTAATAATTGATGATTTTCTTTAACATTCTGCCATTTTTCGGCCATTTTCCGGCCGATGAATACGGCAAAATTTGACCGCGTCTTACACGTGGGTCAGTCTCAAATCCACCCATTATAAAGTCCGAAGTCGGGGTGCGTCTTATAAGCGAGGGCGTCTTATAAGCGCACGTATACGGTAGTAATTTCTTTCGTAGACTTGAGGTTCAATTATCCCCACGCTTTTTGGAGAAAAAGTGGGGATGTGGTTATCTCCTTCTTCCGTCCTGGCCACTTGCTCCTCCTACACTATAAGCACTAGAACCTTGAAACTTGCACACATGGTAGCTATGAGCATATGTGCAACAGTGAACTATTTGGAATTTTGACCTGACCCCTGGGTCAAAAAGTTATGGGGGTTTGGGTGGGGCTGGGTAAGAGATTTTCCTGCGACAGCGATTCAAAAAAGGCTCATAACTACTGTGTCCCTTCAGATATTGCTTTCATATTTGGTATGCACGTGTATCTGGACAAGAGCTTTCCATGTGCATACAATTTTTGACCCCTGTGACCTTGACTTAAACTTGAGGTCAGCTTTTAGGTTTCGAAATCTGCGACCGCGATTCGAAAAAGGCTCATACCTACTGTGTCCTTTCATATACTGCTTTCATATTTGGTATGCACGTGTATCTAGACAACACCTTTCCATGTGCATACAATTTTTTACCCCCATTACCTTGACCTTGAACTTGAGGTCAGTGTTCAGGTTTCCAAATCTGCAACGGCAATTCGAAAAAGGCTCATAACTACTGTGTTTCTTCAGATATTGCTTTCATTATGTGGTATGCATGACTTTTATTTGGACAAGACCTTTCCATGTCCATAAATTTGTTGACCCCTGTGACCTTAAACTTGAGGTCAGCGTTCAGGTTTCGAAATCTGTGACCGGGATTCAAAAACGGCTCTTACCTGCCGTGTCCCTTTAGATATCGCTTTCATATTCGGTATGCATGTGTATCTGGACAACACCTTTCCATTGGAATGAAATTTTAGAACTTGGGGTCCGCATTTCGAAATTTGTGACCGCGATTCAAAAAAATCTCATAACGTCTGTGTCACTTCAGATATTGCTTTCATATATGGTACGCATGTGTATCTGGACAAGACCTTTCCATGCGCATAAAATTTTTGACCCCTGTGACCTTGACCTTGAACTTTGGGTCCGCCTTTAGATTTTGAAATCTATAATGTGGTTATCTCCGCCGTCTGTCCATCTGTCCTGGCCACAATCTCCTCCTACACTTTTAACACTAGAACCTTGAAACTTACACACATAGTAGCTATGAGCATACTGTATGTGCCACAGTGCACTATTTGGAATTTTGATTTGACCCCTGGCTCAAAAGTTATGGGGGTTGGGGTGTGGCTGGGTCAGAGATTATTAATTTTTTTATAGGTTATTTTACATTAACTTCTTCATTTCCACACCCATTTACTTCAAATTGATACTGAACATCTCTCTTATGACAATACGGTCAATCTCAACTATGCATGGCCCCATTACCAACCCTGGGGCGCCCCTGGGTCAAACATGCGATGTGGGGATATGAGTCGGCCTCTGCCTCGCCATTTCTAGTTTTACTTATCACTGTTGACAAAGATTGAATGTGGACGCCCTTTTTTTTTCAGTATAAGCCTAGTCATCTGATTCTAACCAGAAATTAAATATTTGCCCGCCAGAAACTGTGTGCTTTGTTTATTTTATTGTAATGATGTGCCATATTTGGGTTTGGGGCATATAACTTAATTTGAATCAAATTTAAATACAATAATTTTGATCACTTGATTTTTATGCTACCACAAAAAAAAATTGGGGGGAGAATATAGTCGCCACTTCGTCTGTCCGTTTGTGTGTCCGTCCGTGCACAATTTTTGTCCGGGCTATTTCCCAGCAACTTATGACCGGAATTCAATTAAACTTTATGGGAAACTTCACTACCAAGAGGAGATGTGCATATTATCAGCGGGTTCTGGTCGGATGATTTTTTACAGAGTTATGGCCCTTTGAAATTTTCCATTAACTGTACATATAGGTCATTTCTTGTCCGGGCTATTTCTCAGCAACTAATGACCGGAATTCAAGGAAACTTTATGGGAAGCTTCACTACCAAGAGGAGATGTGCATATTATCAGCCAGTTCTTGTCGGATGATTTTTCACAGAGTTATGGCCCTTTGAAATTTTCCATTAACTGTACATATACTGTGAAACCATTATATATCGTCAGGCATTAATTTTCATATATTTCGTCAGTCGACCGATTGACGAATTCAAGATCCTAACGAACAATTATGTCCCATATTTGAACCAATTAAGACTGAACTACCAAAGGCATGAGGTACTAAAATCCAACGTAATCCACGCATACATACTCCGTCTGTTATGTAATCAAGATAAATCCGGTTTTGACACAAAATGGTGTAGATTACACAGTGTACTTAACTGACATGTGACATTGCTCTAAAACGCGAAAGCAGTACAGCTGTATCGACTGAATTGACTTCGTTTAGGTAGAATTGTAATGATAAGCGCTAATTGTTAACAACTTTATTACCCATTGTGTGTATTGTGTTGTTCAGTGTTGCTGCAGAAGATTATACAGCCTCCACGCACCGGATAAGATCCGGATCAAAGACAATAAACACAATTAAAAGATGGTGATGTATATACTTCCATATACTTTCTCCGCATTGATTACAAATAAATACAGAACATTTTGATTTGTGTTTGGTTGTTTGCGTTTAACTACAAGACAGGTGTAAAAATAGCTTGTGCTTCGTTTTATGGGCTATCGATCTTTTTAATCATTGACATGTGACAAACAGGCCCCATCTCCTGCAAGTGACTCTCAAGTGTTCTCCCTCTTTCTCCACTACGATTTTTCGCAACCGTGATATATTTCGGACAAACAAATTGGAAATTGACTGAAGCATTTTTTTTTTCAAATAGTAGTATTACAGGAATTGGAGAATTTAAGTGCTGACGAAAACATCATTTTTATAAAAATGACGAAATTTCGTGCTGGCGAAAATAAATGATTTCACAGTACTGCAATTCTTGTCCCGGCTATTTCTCAGCAACTAATGACCGAAATTCAATCAAACTTTATGGGAAGCTTCACTGCCAAGAGGAGATGTGCATATTATCAGCGGGTTCTGGTCGGATGATTTTTCACATAGTTATGGCCTTAGAAATTTTCCATTGTACATATAGTGCAATTCTTGTCCGAGCTATTTCTCAGCAACTTATTACTGGAATTCAATGAAACTTTATGGGAAGCTTCACTACCAACAGCAGATGTGCGTATTATCAGCCGGTTATGGTCGGATGATTTTTCACAGAAGTATGGCTCTTTGAAATTTTCCAATGTACATATAGCGCAATTCTTGTTCGAGCTATTTCTCAGCAACTTATCACGGGAATTCAATGAAACTTTATGGGAAGCTTCAATACCAACAGATGTTCAATTATCAGCATGTTATGGTGGGATGATTTTTCACAGAGTTATGGCCCTTTGAAATTTTATATAAACTGTACATACAGTGCAATTCTTGTCCGGGCTATTTCTCCCCAACTACTGACTGGACTTCAATGAAACTTTATGGGAAGCTTAACTACCTTGAGGAGATGCGCATGTTATTAGTGGGTTCTGGTTAGATGATTTATTTAGAGAGTTATGGCCCTTTTAGATTTTTACGTTGCAAATCATCCATCGTATTATTATGTCCAAATTTATGCCCCTCAAGACGTTTCCTTTTATCTGAATATATAGTGCAATATTGTGACAAAAAAACCTTTGGGAAGCATCACCAGTCTCCGATGGTTTCTTGTTTTTAGCTCATCTATTTTTTTGAAAAAAAAATTATGAGCTATTGTCATCACCTTGGCGTCTGCGTCGGCGTCAGCGTTGGCGTCCTGTTAAGTTTTGTGTTTAAGTCCACTTTTCTCATAAAGTATAAAAGCTATTGCATTCAAACTTGGTACACTTACTTTCTACATTTGTATCATTAGGGGACTGGGCAGGCAAAGTTAGATAACTCTGGCGTGCATTTTGATAGAATTATGTGCCCTTTTTATACTTAGAAAATTGAAAATTTTGTTAAGTTTTGTGTTTAGGTCCACTTTTCTCATAAAGCATCAAAGCTATTGCATTCAAACTTGGTACACTTACTTACTTTCATGAGGGGACTGGGCAGGCAAAGTTAGATTACTCTGGCGTGAATTTTGACAGAATTATGTGCCCTTTTTATACTTAGAAAATTGAAATTTTGGTTAAGTTTTGTGTTATGTTCCACTTTATTCCTTAAGTATCAAAGCTATTGCTTTCATACTTGCAACACTTACTAACTATCATAAGGGGACTGTGCAGGCAAAGTTATGTAACTCTGACTGGCATTTTGATAGAATTATGGCCCCTTTATACTTAGAAAATAATTTTTGTGTTTTGGGCCGCTTTACTCCTAAAGAATCGTAGCTATTGCTTTCAGACTTGGAACAATCACAAACTATCATAAGGGGACTGTACGGAACAAGTTGCATAAATCTGGTTGTCATTTTTACAGAATTTTTTGCCATTTTTTTCACTTATTAACTTTCAATATATGGTTTAATTTTGTGTTTACATCTACTTTACTTCTAAAGTATCAAGGCTATTGCTTTCAAACTACAAATACTTTCATACTATCACGAGGGTACTGTACCTGGCAAGTTGAATTTCTCTCAAGGTCAAATAATTAAAATTGCAAAAATTGCCATGACTTCGTGACCCCCCCCCCCTCCCCCTGTAAAGAAAATAAATTTATTTTTCATTTTTTTTTAAAGATTATCTTATAAATGACGACACCCTCACACTATACCCTGACCCCACCCAACCCCCCCCCCCTCAATTTTTTTTGGAAACATGCTTAAAAACAAAAATATTTATTTTTATTATTTTATTTTTGAAAGACTGTCTAACTATCCCACCCAAGAATCCCCCCCCCCCAAAAAAAAAAAATTAATTATTTTTATTTTGTTGTTGCATTTTTATTTCTTATTTTTGGAAGATAATGTAATAAATGACCACACCCCCACACTATACACCCTCTCCACCCCACCCATCCATCTTTTTTTATTGAAGTATTGAGATAGTTCCCTTCACCTTTATAAAGAACAAGAAATATCTTTAAAAAAGATATACGGCGTAAATAGTTTAATGAATGAGATCAAGGATAGCGAATGTCTTTTTCTGTGCAGTTCTTAGCTGCATCACACGCAGTACGGGATGTTACGGGGAGTTTTCGCGGCTTATTTTACATTATAACATATTGCTGGTCATAAACCTATAGATACAAAACAGAAAACCAAAAGAAGAATGGAAGTGAAATTTAAACATATGAGTCAACCGGCCACACGAGAACAAACCTGTTTTAGTGGTCTGTTGGGCATTGCTATTTGATTCGATTATTAACAGTATCGAGAATCATCGTGCTCATGCTTAAAGTGATATTATGGGCATTTTGCACTGTTGAATTGAGCTGAAAAGAATTAACAGGTCAAAATAGTTAGTTAAAATGTGGTTACTGATCAATTATCTGCAACTCACCTTGCTACCAGTTGTTTATAAAAATATATTTTATATTCGATATTCTTACGTGACCCACCCAGTCCTGTAAGCCGAAATGATCCGTAAAACAATATTGTGTCTTTGTGTCGTATGAACAAATCTGCACTAAAACTAAATTTAGGTTCAACTCGTAAACGCATGATCAGTTGTCAAACAAAAGTACGGTTAATATTCAAATGCATTATTTTTCTCTTTCTGGTATATTGTTTTAGTATGTTGATGCTGCATTAATTACTATAAGTGTATATGAAGTAGAAACATCAAAAATAATCAACGGTTGCGATAGACACCTATAAACTGTTACATGCTCATAATATCACTTTAGTACATTAGGCAATATGGTGGAATAATTATTGTTAAATTTATTAAAAATAATATTTATCATTGTATTGTTGAAAACACATAAAGAATCTATTATTGACATACCATAATTATATTGCTGAATATCTTCTTTTAACATATTTCTGGTCTAAAGAAAATTCCAGGTAACCTAGTTCACGGATAGCGTCTTTATTATATAACGATTATTTTACTGACCGCGAACTCCGGTGATGACCTGTATATAAACTCTGAATGTCCGCGACTTGACCCGAAACCTCGCGGGTTGAAATGCAATTCTTTAAAGTGAGGCCTCGCTTCCACTGCTCTTTATACTTTTACATGTTAACATGTTGACAGGAATATGGAAGTAAGTACTAAATATGAGAACATAGCCTTTTAAGTATAAACGCTTTTGCGCTGGTAATACTCTGAAAATAAAAGGTGTACGCACAAACTGTATTGATGTCAAAATTGAGTGTAAAACTGTTCTATCTATTAAGCCTTTTCATTAGAGATAAAATTGTTTCATACAGTAAAACAGTGGTACAAAGACGCGGATATGTTTCCAATGTTCTGGTGGTATACTCAAATCAGCCAATGGAATAAATGAAGTGTATTCATTCGTACCTAGCCGCGGGAAATTTTATTTGAATTTTATTGGACACTTACAAAGGTCAAGTCATGGTGAAAAGCTGGCTTATGCAGCTTACGCCGAAAAATAGATGAGCGGTCTGCACCCGCAAGGCAGTGCTCTTGTTTACTAGGGGGTATTAGATATATTAGTCCCTCAATTCAGTAACAGATGGTTAATTTTAATGTGCATTATTGATAAACCTAACGTAATGAGTTATGCTTAAATGAGCAACATGCATGTTTAAGAAATATTATCCCATACACCCCTTATGTATTTCTAACATTTAAACCAATTTCTGTTTCTTTAAATGCATTTAATGAACCCTGCTCATTTTACTAATTGTAGCAATTAGAGTACAGTGTTTTGCTTTATATGTTCAATTATCGATGTAGTAAAATCCATTATTGTCATTGCCTCCAGCAAATTATCAACGATGATACTTCAATTATACTCTAGTCCATAATGAATAAATTGTTCATACACTGGCTATTTACTCATTGGTTTGAACCCAACTGACAGACATGTTCATAAGTATGAAAAAAAATGACATGCCTTTTATCCATGAAAATAATTATTATGCACCACTTTGAAGAAGTTGGGTATATAATAATGATTTGCGCTTGTCTGAAAGTCGGGCTATAGATCATTTAGTTTCTTCACATTCATATTATAATGCAATCTGGCACAACAGACACCAGACCACGTAATTGATTTGCGTGTAATGCAGCTAAGAGCTGCACAGAAAAAGGCATTTGCTATTTTTTATCAAATAGATATAACTTTTGATCATTCATCAACACCAACCACAATCAATGACGTATAGCTTTTTAAAAAGATATTTTTTGTTAAATATTGTAACCTGTAAAATAGCATTAATGTCATGGCCCTATCATGTCATTTTCAGGACAGTAGCAATGTCCTGCTGCTGTTTAGATTTTCTAGTTGAATCTAACCATGTCATAGATGCATATCCTTCCCAAATAAGTGTGTAAAACTCGAGTTCAACACGGGTTTTATCTGTGTTAAACCAAGCGGTATTGGCAGTTGGTTTAAGTGGGTCTTTTTTGCTTACCGACTTGGTTAAAACTGTGTAAAACACAGAAAAAACTCATTTGGTACCATATGTGGGTTTTGGTAAGTTGGTTTTTTTGTTGGTTTTGGTAAGTTAGTTTTTAGTGGGTTTTGGTATGTTTATATAAAAAAAAAATTTTTTTTTTAAACAAAACCAGGAAAACATCTACCCAAGATACATTATCACAATATGCCAGCACATTTAACATAATAAATTAAAATAAATAACATTTTCATCTTAGGGCTACCACAGGTAGAAACGGGAACCATTATATATACAGTTTCAGTTAGTGAGGGGTGATAAAAAGGATAAAATTAATAATAATTGTGTTTGACTGTGTTGTTGGTACCGGATTTATGAAATGACGCCAATTAGGAATCCTTTATCCTATTTTTTCCTGGAATAGCCCTTTACACATCTTTACACCTATATACAAACGCAACAAATTGCTCAGCACTACACAGTTCATATATTCTCCGCGCAGTACATGACACGAAGCCTCCTCAAGCAGAGGGGGTAATCACATGACAAACAGGATGGCGACGTCCATGTCGAGGCAGGTATTTTTCGTCTTTTTATAGCCTTTATTACTTGTATTATTATTTTTTATTCCGCCCACTTTCCAGCCATATTAGAAAGAAAGTTACTGACTTATTTCTCAGTAATATTCGATCTATATCTCGACTTTACTCGGTGCAAAATTTCTTAGCGGGATGACCTAATTAGGGCTCCACTAAGAAAATTTGCACAGAGTAAAGTCGAGATATGAAGCCAATTTGAATACGAAATAAACGGTAATCACCTTTTTACTCATATGGCTGGAAAGTGAGCTTCATTTTAAAAATAAACAGAAGTAATAAAGGGTATAAAACGGCGAAAAATACCTGTCTCGGTATGGACGTCGCCATCTTGACTATCATGTGATTACCCGCTCTGCTCCTCAAGGCCCATCTCATTTTTTCTGAAACACTGTTGAAATGGGCAGGGCAAACTTTTTGGAGATGACATCTGCAATGTATATGAACAATCAATGCAGGATTTTTCTGTACATTACAGTATTCAAAAAACATGTAGAAGTTTATTCCACCCAAATCAAGTCTGATCTGAATGACTTGATTTTGGTGGAATAAACTTTTACATCAATGTCATCAGTTCAGATATCCCATTTTAACATCATCTACATTAGAAGGATTTCAAAAGAGGTTTTTGAAACAAGCAGGCAAATTACTGTTGCTTGAATTTTTTTTATCATTCAAAATGAAAGCTTGATCTTTAACTTTATACTGAGGTTATTTTTGTCTGCCTATGTGTTGAATTCTCCAAAACTTTTTTATACAAAAAACACAAATTTTTGTAACTCTTAAATTTTAGCAGTAGTATTAAATAAACGCAAGACAGATTATGTGCTAGAGTCAAATTTGAATTAATTACATTATGTTTATTTCAAAATGGATATGGAGGCAGTAGGACAATTATATATTAAAATCCCCCTTATCCCAAAAGAAAAATAATCATACCAACTAATGTGCAGTGTTCGGCAATCAGGATACCCTCTCGAATCTCCCCCTTAGGGGAGGTTGAACAACACTTCGTAGAGCAGTCACCAGCTGATCAGGTCTGAAAACTATACTGTCATGGCCTTTGGGAGGCGCGTCTCGTGCATGATCTCATTTGAGATCAGGTCCTGAAAGATATTTTATAAATGATATTGCTGTTATGGTAATCAAGTTTGTTTGCTTGTTGTTTGTGTTTGTTTATTTTTGCAATTTAGATCCTGTGATCACATGTGAGTAATGTGACTTAACGCTTTTCATAAATAATTAAAAGAAATTATGTGTGGTAGAAAATAGTGGTCTCATTTGGCTGTGTGGCATACATGCCATACGTCCCGGAAATCTGTCAAATGTCCCTTAATTTACAAAATCCATATATACATGTACCTTATATTAGGCTTAACTGCACCTCGAATCTGTGTATATCTGCAGCGTCTCCAAGACAATGCCTACCCGAATAGGCAGACTACGCGACGTGTCAAAATCAATCAATTAACAGGGGTCCTGTTATCATATCGATTGTCTCACGTTCGCGGTCAAACCGAAAAGGCGACATTGTTTAATGTGGTTGTTAATCGACTTTAATCTACTACGTCATTATTTCCCGCTGCGTAAGGGCAAAGGATAGTTGTTCACACATCTGAAGTCCAACACCGCTGAGTAAAAAATTAAAAGCAGTTTATGTTCGCACGTTTAACCGAAAAAGAAGTTGAGTAAAAAAGTAAGCATATAAAAACCTCATCCTCACTAGGTTTATTTTTGTCTTGTTCTAAACCCCCAAATGTTATAAATGAATAAAGGCGTATCAACAACTACGCGTTACACACCGGTCTTAATAACAATAACGCAGTAACGTCACCATCTATGTTTAGAACGCTTACACTGAAAACACGTGGCTTGTATCTAGTAACGGAAGTAGTAATGTTTAATTTGACGTTAATAGATCAAGTGTATTTCGGGTAGGCTTTCGAACTTTTGCAATTAACGATGCGAAACAAAAAAAAAACGTACCAAAAATGCATATGTCTATAAATATCGCTACATTTTATACATGTCCCGGAAAATCGGCAAAAGTCCCGGACAATTTAACTCAATGTCCCGGAATTGGTCTGAAAAATTATGGCATGTATGCTGTGTGGACTGGTCGGAAGTGTGACGTCTTTCAAATGCTAAAACCTGTATAGTTTTACCTCTAAACAAATCCAACTTTTCTTGGTCAAGGACAGGGCTCGGTTTTCCCACTCCTGATCTCCTCAAGTTGGCCTGCTCGTGCAGGGTAAAACCTGGTATCAAAGTCCATACATCAGTTAGTCCCCCTTTTGCTCTCTTTTTTGGCAGGCCATGATACATATTCTATCCAAAGAATCTTCCAGTCAATGTAAATTTCACCTTGGGAGTTTAACCTTCAAATTTAAAATATAAAAGTTCTCATTTAATATGTGGGAAAGAAAAAGATATAAATAACATTTAAATGACAATAACCATAAAATACAGCCATAATAATTCAAATGGTGTTGTTTTTCCTTATAATTGCATTACATTAATATTTAACCATTTACATTTCCCAGTGACAATACATAAATATGATAATGATCATAATTAATTCAATATAAAACTAAATAAAAAAGGGATGCAAAAATGAGAATACATACCTAAAACTACTGTTCTTCAGTATTCCAAGAAAACAGGCAGTTGCTGAACTATGTGACCATATCACTTTAACCTCCCACTTTGAATCTCCTTTGCAACAAACTTATTGTTGATTTACTCAATTATATCTTAAATTTAGCTCAAAGTCAGTTGCTGAAAACCCTCTTTGTTTTCAAACAATAACTTCCTGTCTCCAGCCAATCAAAGTTGCTTGTTTTCAAATAGATGGTGGCTGAACCAATCAAAAGTCTATCTCAACACCCCTTTGTTAGGCCTATAGATGGAGCACTGATAGGGATTAATGTTTATGATTTAATTGGGGGGGGGGGGGGGGCTAATCTCTTATGTGTGTCAGCCAATTACTAAATCTGAGAAATATCCACTGATTTCAAATCCAACATATTTATTGAATAATACACAACACCCTTAGCATATTGTATTTAATTGTGAATATTTCAATATAACATGCTGAGTGGTTTTAGCAAATAATAATAATATTATAAATATTATTTGTATTGCCTTTTAAATTGTATGTTTAAAGTCAATGTGGTAGACATTAATTGTATTGGGGTTAAATATCAGTATAAGAAAGTCAAAATAGTTATTGTTTTTATGTTGAGGAGATTTAATTGATGCTCAGGGCAAGCACACATAAGTTTCCATATATTAATCAACACTTTCACACTCAAACTAGTTTTATTTATTATAGAAACAGTGTCAGGCCACCCTCTCCAAAAAATGAATAAAAAACACACTGTAAGTCTATTGAATTCTCCAAAGAACATGAATTAAATGGAAGTATTCACATTTTTATAGATGTGTGATTGTTCTTATAATATATTTAATATTTATTTATTGATTCAAAGTGAAAGACAAACAATTTCATATTCAGGTATAAAACTAAGTTTGAACATTTTAACATTTTTATAGTCTTTGGCAGTGATACTTGTTGTCCATCTGTGAACCTGTGATGTTCTGAAAGAGCGATTTTCATCCAATATTTCCTTAAAATTATGGGGAGCCCACAAATGTACAAAAGGTGCAATGTCAAAGCCCCTTTACAATTCACCTTGATAATATATGGCTATAAACATGAAACAAAGACCTAGTTGAAGAATTATTGTTTCATTGTTGAGTTATATTAATAAACAAAAAAGCAACTTATTGAAAAGTGTGTTAAAGTGAGTCTTTTAGCCTTGTTGCGGCTCTCACATTATTTATAAAAAAGATCAACTTAAACTCGCTTAAACCCACTTCTGTTTATAAAAAGACCAACTTCTGTTGTAAAAGACTCGCTTATGAAACAAAAAGACACTCTTAAACACACATAAACCAACTCATAAATAACGAGACTATTGTCAAGCAATATAAGTCCCCTACCGGCTCCACCATTGTCAGAAATTCCAGATTTTTTTAATATATATTTGTTGCCAAGCAACCAATTTTTTTTATTTGGGAACAAAATGAAATGACGTGCATAATGTCCATATTGCCATCTATCCATGTTTCAAGTTTCATGAAAAAATATTAAGAACTTTAAAAGTTATTGCAGGATCCAGAAAACCACCATTTTCAGCAGTATTTCTAGTCTATTTGTTGCCATAGCAACCAGAATTTTTGACGTCAGAACAAAATGAAATGACGTGCATAATGTCCATATTGCCATCTATCCATGTTTTAAGTTCCATAAAAAAATATTAAGAACTTTAAAAGTTATCGCAGGATCCAGAAAACCACCATTTTCAGCAGTATGTCTAGTCTATTTGTTGCCATAACAACCAGAATCTTTTACGTCGGAACAAAATGAAATGACGTGCATAATGTCCATATTGCCATCTATCCATGTTTCAAGTTTCATGAAAAAATATTAAGAACTTTAAGTTATCACAGGATCCAGAAAAACCACCATTTTCAGCAGTATTTCTAGTCTATTTGTTGCCATAGCAACCATATTTTTTTACGTAGGAACGAAATGAAATGACGTGCATAATGTCCATATTGCCATCTACCCATGTTTCAAGTTTCATGAAAAAATATTAAGAACTTTTAAAGTTATCGTAGGATCCAGAAAAGTGTGACAGACGGACGGAGACAAAACCATAAGTCCCCTCCTGTGAAACCGGTAGGGGACTAAAAAGACTCACTTTTGACACACACAAAACCAACTTCTTACAGCAAAAAAACTCGCTTTAACACACATCTACTTTAAAAAACCAACTTAAAACTCAGTAAAGCACAGTTTAGCTCACATAAAACTCGCTTTTATAAGCAAAAACCAACTTCCGCTCAGAAAAACTTAGAAAAACACAGTTTTATGTTGGTTTAAGTGTGTTTTGGTATGAAAGTGGGTTAACTTTTTGCAAGGGATATTTAGGGACTGTTCTTTCAGATGTTTTTTCTTTTGGATACCAACCAAAGCATTGATACATCTATTTCAGGACAGTCCCCATGTTGCGGTGCTGTGAAGATGAGCCTGCGGCAACATTGCCATAGCAACACCATGACACTGATGGAACACGAGCCCTCGCAGGAGCAAATCAACCACACACTCTTTGAAGTATTTGAAATCAACCTTGATGATTTCCCAATCAAAAGCATCCCAAGGCAAGCTTTTCTATATTGATTTTAGTTGTTGTTTTTATGTCCCATAATCATTTTCGCATTATATTACATTTATTTTTAGCTCAACTGAACCTGAATTTCTCAAGGTTAGCTGTTATGGCTAGTCTATATCTGGCGATGTATGTTGTGTGTTGTGAAGTGTCAAATTGTATCTAGTTACCACAGCACAGGCCACATTTTTGGTCATAATGTTTATCTTGACAATATGTTGTCAAGTTCAAATTTGTGTCATGTATGGCCAAAAACTTGGTCAACTTGTTGTTGATTCTTAGAAAACCTTAATGTTACCATTTTAGAAGGCACATTTATGATCAATCTTTAATATACTTTGGCAGATTTTTTGTCTTGACAATTTTGGTCAAGTTTAAATCTGGGTTATGTGTGTCCAAAAACATGCTCACAAAGTCAAATCTTAGGAAAACTTTGTTACCACATTCATGACTCAGTCTTAATGAAACATTTTTAGAAGCCACGTTTATAATCAATATTTATAAAACTTGGGAGAATGTTTATCTTGACAATATATAACATGACTTACGCTCCAGGAGTGAAATAACGTAATGCTCAAGTTTGATTATTACACGGGTGTTATTACACTAGTTTTATAACTTTGAAATTACGTCATTTTTTTGACAAAATGACGACATTTTTCCAGCGAATTTCTTCAGTTAAACTCTTTTACAATTTTGATAAACAGTGAAAAGAGCATAACATAAAAAGAAAATTTGTTGGTCATGTTATAAATAGAATCCTAGATTCGTGGTCACTTTATATTGACTTTATTAAACTTGTCACCTAATTACAGATAAAAACTCGGCAAGCCTCGTTTTTAGCTCATCTATTTTTTTTTTTTTAAATATGAGCTATTGTCATCACCTTGGCGTCGGCTTCGGCGTCCGGTTAAGTTTTGCGTTTAGGTCCACTTTTCTCATAAAGTATCAATGCTATTGCATTCAAACTTGGTACACTTACTTACTATCATGAGGGGACTGGGCAGGCAAAGTTAGATAACTCTGGCTTGCATTTTGACAGAATAATGTGCCCTTTTTATACTTAGAAAATTGAAAATTTTGGTTAAGTTTTGTGTTTAGGTCCATTTTATTCCTTAAGTATCAAAGCTATTGCTTTCATACTTGCAACACTTACTAACTATCATAAGGGGACTTTGCAGGCAAAGTTATGTAACTCTGACTGGCATTTTGACAGAATTATGTGCCCTTTTTATACTCAGAAAATTGAAAATTTGGTTAAGTTTTGTGTTTAGGTCCACTTTTTTCCTAAAGTATCAAAGCCTTTGCTTTCATACTTGCAACACTTACTAACTATCGTAAGGGGACTGTGCAGGCAAAGTTATGTAACTCTGACTGGCATTTTGATGGAATTATGGGCCCTTTATATTTAAAAATTTGGTTAAGTTTTGTGTTTTGATCCACTTTACCCCTAAAGTATCATAGATATTGCTTTCATACTTGGAACACTCGCAACTATCATAAGGGGACAGTAAAGGACAAGTTGCATAACTCTGGTTGTCATTGTTACGGAATAATGGCCCTTTTTTGACTTAGTAACTTTGAATATATGGTTACATTTTGTGTTTAGATCCACTTTACTTCTAAAGTATCAAGGCTATTGCTTTTAAATTTCAAATACTTTCATGCTATCATGAGGGTACTGTACCTGGCAAGTTGAATTTTACCTTGACCTTTGAATGACCTTGACTCTCAAGTTCAAATTATTAAATTTTGCTTAAATTGCCATAACTTCTTTATTTATGATTAGATTCGATTGATACTTTGACAAAACAACTCTTACCTGACATACCACATTAGACTCCACCCAAACCATCCCCCATGCCCACCCCCCCGAATCCCCCCTCAACCCCCCTATTATTTATTTTTTTTAATTAAAGAATATCTAATAAATGACCACCACACCCTCATACTATACCCCCCACCACTCCCCACCCCCCCAAAAAAAATTTTTATGACCCCAGTACTGTCCGTCAGTATGTCAGTCAGTCCGTCCGTCCGTCCGAAAAAAAAATTGACATTGGCCATAACTTTTTCACTTTTGAAGATAGCAACTTGATATTTGGCATGCATGTGTATCTCATGGAGCTGCACATTTTTAGTGGTGAAAGGTCAAGGTCATCCTTCAAGGTCAAATGTCAAATTTATGGTGTCTGTCCGTCCGAAATCTTTAACATTGGCCATAACTTTTTCAATATTGAAGATATCAAGTTGATATTTGGCATGTGTATCTCATGGAGCTGAACATTTTGAGTGGTGAAAGGTGAAGGTCAAGGTCATCCTTCAAGGTCAAATGTCAAATATATGGCGTCTGTCCGTCCGAAAACTTTAACATTGGCCATAACTTTTTTAATATTGAAGATAGCAACTTGATATTTGGCATGCATGTGTATCTCATGAAGCTGCACATTTTGAGTGGTGGAAGTTCAAGGTCAATGTCATACTTCAAGGTCAAAAAAATTAATAAATTCAAAGCTGAATTCACATGAAGCTGCACATTTAGAGTGGTGGAAGTTCTAGGTCAAGGTCATCATTCAAGGTCAAGGTCATCCTTCAAGGTCAAAGGTAAAAAAAACAAATAAACATTTCAAAGCGGCCTTCTCATGAAGCTGCACATTTTGAGTGGTGGAAGTTCAAGGTCAAGGTCATTCTTCAAGGTCTAGGTAATCCTTCAAGGTCAAAGGTCAAAAAAATAATCAAAGTGGCGTTATCATGAAGCTGCACATTTTGAGTGGTGGAAGTTAAAGGTCAAGGTCATCCTTCAAGGTCAAAAAATAATAATTTGAAAGCGGCGTTCTCATGAAGCTGCACATTTTGAGTGGTGGAAGTTCAAGGTCATCCTTCAAGGTCAAGGTCATCCTTCAAGGTCAAAGATAAAAAAAATAATTCAAACAGACAGTCTCATGAAGCTGCACATTTTGAGTGGTGTAAATTCAAGGCCAAGGTCATTCTTCCAGGTCATCCTTCAAGGTCAAAGGTGAATTTTTTTATTCAAAGCAGTGTTATCATGAAGCTACACATTTTGAGTGGTGGAAGTTCAAGGTCAAGGTCATCCTTCAAGGTCAATGTCATTCTTCAAGGTCAAAGGTAAAAAATAATAATATCAAAGCGGCCTTATCATGAAGCTGCACATTTTGAGTGGTGGAAGTTAAAGGTCAAGGTCATCCTTCAAGGTCAAAAAAAATAAATTTCAAAGCGGCGTTCACATGAAGCTGAACATTTTGAGTGGTGGAAGTTCAAGGTCATCCTTCAAGGTCAAGGTCATCCTTCAAGGTCAAAGGTAAAAAAAAATCAAAATCAAAGCGGCGTTCTCATGAAGCTGCACATTTTGAGTGGTGAAAGTTCTATGGCAAGGTCATCCTTCAAGGTCAAGATCATCCTTCAAGGTAAAATGTCAAAAAACAAAGATTTTTTTTTAAAGCAGCGTTTTCATGAAGCTGCACATTTTAAGTGGTGGAAGTTCAAGGTCAAGGTCATTCTTCAAGGTCAAGGTCATCTTTCAAGGTCAAAGGTCAAAATAAAAATTCAAAGCGGCGTTATCATGAAGTTACACATTTTGAGTGGTGGAAGTTCAAGGTCAAGGTCATCCTTCAAGGTTAAGGTCATCCGCCATGGTCAAAGGTAAAAAAAATAATTGAAGCGGCGTTATCATGAAGCTGCACATTTTTAGTGGTGGAAGTTAAAGGTCAAGGTCATCCTTCAAGGTCAAAAAAATAAAATCAAAGCGGCGTTCTCATGAAGCTGAACATTTTGAGTGGTGGAAGTTCAAGGCCAAGGTCATTCTTCAAGGTCAAGGTTCATCCTTCAAGGTTAAAGGTTAAAAAAATATAATTTCAAAGCGGCGTTATCATGAAGCTACACATTTTGAGTGGTGTAAGGTCAAGGTCATCCTTCAAGGTCAAAGGTCAAAAAAAATATTCAAAGTGGTGTTATCATGAAGCTGCACATTTTGAGTGGTGGAAGTTAAATGTCAAGGTCATCCTTCAAGGTCAAAAAATAAATAAAATTTAAAGCGGCGTTCTCATGAAGCTGCACATTTTGAGTGGTGGAAGTTCAAGGTCAACGTCATTCTTCAAGGTCAAGGTCATCCATCAAGGTCAAAGGTAACAAATAATAATTTCAAAGCGGCGTTATCATGAAGCTACACATTTTTGGTAGTGAAAGTTCAAGGTCAAGGTCATCCTTCAAGGTAAAGGTCATCC
Source organism: Dreissena polymorpha (assembly GCF_020536995.1). Lineage (NCBI taxonomy): Eukaryota > Metazoa > Mollusca > Bivalvia > Myida > Dreissenidae > Dreissena > Dreissena polymorpha. Next base: position 119,469,012 of record NC_068356.1, on the reverse strand, counting down.
TTCATGGTCAAAGGTAAAAAAAAAATATCATGAAGCTGCACATTTTGAGTGGTGGAAGTTAAAGGTTAAGGTCATCCTTCAAGGTCCAAAAAAAATAAAAAATTCAAAGCGGCGTTTTCATGAAGCTGCACATTTTGAGTGGTGGGGATCAAGGTCATCCTTCAAGGTCAAGGTCATCCTTCAAGGTCAAAGGTAAAAAAAAATCAAAGCGGCGTTCTCATAAAGCTGCACATTTTGAGTGGTGGAAGTTCAATGTCAAGGTCATTCTTCAAGGTCAAGGTCATCCTTCAAGGTCAAAGGTAAAAAAAATAATTTCAAAGCAGCGTTGTCATGAAGCTGCACATTTTGAGTGGTGGAAGTTCAAGGTCAAGGTCATCCTTCAAGGTCAAGGTCATCCTTCAAGGTCAAAGTTCAAAAAAATAATATTTCAAAGCGGCGTTCTCATAAAGCTGCACATTTTGAGTGGTTGAAGTTAAAGGTCAAGGTCATCCTTCAAGGTCAAAGGTAAAAAAAAATAATTTTTAATTCAAAGCGGCGCAATAGGGGTCATTGTGTTTCTGACAAACACATCTCTTGTTTTTTCCAACATGGTTAAAAAACACAAATATTTATTTTTATTATTTTATTTTTGAAATACTGTCCAACCATCCAATCCAAGAATCCCCCCCCCCCCCCCAAAAAAAAAATTAAAAATATTTTTTTTTGCATTTTTTTGCATTTTTGGAAGAAAATGTAATAAATGACCACACCCCCACACTATACACCCCTCTCCACTCCACCCCTCCCTACTTTGTGATTGAAATTGAGATAGGTCCCTACACATTTAAAAAGAAAAATAGATGAGCGGTCTGCACCCGCAAGGCGGTGCTCTTGTTATCGTTATTTAGATGACTTGTTAAATAAATTCAATACAAAACGACCACTCATGCAAGATCCTATATATGTATACCAGGTTTGAAACTGGATTTAGTATTTTCTAAAGTAGGTCACCATATCAAATCTTATTACTAATCTAGAAGCAACATTTATGACTCAAACTTAATGAGATAATGTTAATATTGACATTGTCAAGGTTATGTTTAAATCTGAGTCATGTAGGGTTGAAAAGGTCAAGTCCTTGGCAATTGGTCTTCCTTGAACTCAGGTGGGCGCCTTAGGGACACTGTGGATCTCTCTTCTTTACTGAATCCTAGTACCAAGATTGTAACTGACTTCTAATTATACAATTGTAAAAGCGATTAAAATTTCTAAAAATAACTTTTAAAATGTCAATGTTTAATTTACATGATAGTTTGACTTAGCTTAAATACAATGGTTTTAACCAATTGTTTTGTGAAGGCTACTTTGAAATTTGTGTAGAAACACATTCATTTGGTGTTCTAGTTTTTACCAAACGATTGAAGCTTTGTGTATACAACTTCCTTCTCCAACAAAAACTCATTTTATTTGTAATAAGCTAACAATATACTCGTATATCATATAACATGTTAAATCATTATTTAACAAATAATATCAGTTTACTTTTTTACTATTTTAATACTGAGTGCATAATAATGATAATGGTCAGTTTATTACTTAGATACTAACTTCAATATATTGTGAATAGGCAGTTAAATATTTAAAAACTAATAATTGCATTGTAATCTTGGGTTAAGTTGGTTTGATATTTAAATTCTGATTGTATTACACTGTAACTCCAATATAACGCGCTCCGTTATAACGCTGAATCCAATATAACGCGGGGGGTGCTTGGATCCCATTTTTTCTCCAACCTTCCATTTGATTTCTGATTCAAATCCGTATTATGCAACTTCATGTTATTTTCAGACAATTCAAAGATGGCGGCAATCACATGTTGATTGCTTTATTCAACCGTCCATTGAACCTATTATAATCGCCTCGAGGTTAAACAACACCAACAGCTAATTGGTGTTTATCTGTTGTGTAATGTCAATCAAGGTGTGAAAAACTCGCGTGTCAGTGTTTATTACATGTATTCCTCATCAGAGCGGTTCAGTGCGATAATTTCCATAAGTTAAGTGCAAGCGGGATAGTTATACAATTAAAGTAATTCAAAACGATTAAAACATTCTTACTTTGATATGGTTGCAGTTTGACTATATTAAATGAGCGGCTGTGATCTAGGATCATGTCATTTAATCTTTCAGTTCGTGTATAAGAAATTAAATAATGCAGATGATTTATTTACATGCGAACGCAGTGTACCGGTAATTGTTCACAGAGTTTCACTTTCATTTTCACGCGGTATCAGAAAGTCCCCGGGAAACACGTTTTTTGCATGCGTATGACGCAATAAAACAATTTTTTGTACATGAATCGTATTGCATTCAATCTAAATTTAAAGTCGCTCGTCGAATTAAAGCTCTGCCCAATACTGCACTGTACTCTTAACACTTCTGAAAATGGCATATATGCGTACGGTTGTGTTTACGAATTTCTTAAACATATATCGTCATTAATGTTCAAGATTATTATTTTTTAAGTGATGTTGCAATTTTATTGGATTATCGGATAAATGTGCACATAAGAAAAGCGGTATGTATACTGTTATTGATACGATTCGGTTTATATGCATGTATTTGCGTCAACACAGAATGGCAATATACATGACCTATATTATAGGCTATTCTATACCTGTTTTTTTATAGCGCCCTGCAGTAAATGAGATCAAAACTTATAACGCGGATCCGTTATAACGCTGTTTTGCGGCTTGGACCCCATTGACCGCATTATATTGGAGTTACAGTGTATACTGTTTAAAGGCAGTGCCACAGTATTTAAATGATTGCATTATAATGGCAATAAGCAGTTTAATATTAAGATAATGTTTGCATTTTAATGATAATATGCACTATACTATTTAAATATAAATATTAAAATAAAGTATAATAGTTAATATGTTAATATGTGTTATCTTCAATTTGTATTGCATTATGGCAAAGCAGATTTGTATTTTAACAACTTTGCTTATTCAATATAATTGCTTGTCCTGGTTAGAGCTGTAACGATTCGGTTCGATGCATCGAAAAACCGGTTCAAGCCGCCGATTCGATTTCGATACCAATATGGCCAATTTCGATTCGATTCACTGCAATCCCGATTGATTCGCATTTTAAACCTTACTTTGCAAATCTGTAGTCTAAACTCTCTTGTCATTTGTAATACATCTTGTGATTGGTCAATAGCCAATATGGCATCCAATGAATGAATGAATAACCTGCTGAGCATAACATCAGCCGGTAAAATGGCTTCTTCAACCACGCTTAAAGAGGCACCGTCAAAATTTAAATCAAAAGTATGCAAACATTTCTGGTTTCGCGAAGGTTCTGATGCAATGGCAACATGAAAAACGTGTTTTGTTGATGTAAGTTACCCTAAATCTGGAAGCACTACAAATCTGAGGCAACATTCACTCGTTTGATATTTCAGATGTGAAATCTTCAACTCCCATGACAAGCTCTTTTAACACGTTAGCAAAAAAATCTGAGACAACGGATCAAATAAAATCGACTGATTTCAAATCCAAACTGACAACTGACAGGTCAAATTTGATTACTAAATCTATTGCTGGTTTCTTGGCCCAAGACATGCGTCCCTACAATACTGTAGAGAGTCGTGGCTTCAAGGACATGTTTAAAGTTTGTTCAATAAATTTGTTACATATAAAACAGTGTTGCGTTTTTAAATTTTATTTGAAAAAGAAACACTTTAAATGTACAACATAATAAGTTAATAACAAATACCAAACATATTAATTCATGCCCTGGACAAACCAATTTGAAACATGAAATGGTTTGAAAAATAAGCAGCAAATAGTTTAATTTGAATCAAATCGAAAATAATTGAATCTGACTATAAGGTATCGAAATCGAATCGAATGATGGGTGAATCGTTACAGCTCTAGTCCTGGTTACAATGAATAAAGAGAAAGCTCAAAGAATGCAAAAGAACATATTTGTTGTTGGTTTAACCATTATTTTGGCTTAGCAAGATTAAAGGGAAACAATGCTGTCCTTTATTTATTTTTATTTTTGAAGATTTGTCTTTCTTGTGAAAAAGTACATAAAGTGTACATGGAGAGGGTTTCATAAACAAAATAAACTTATATAACACATGTCAGGTAATATATTCACAAAAAGAGAGTGCAATATGATTTCTTTATGTATCTCACCTGAGCACATAGTGTTCATTGGGAGCTTTTAGGATACATGTTAATATCAGTCTGTGTGTGCATTATGCATTTACATTTCTCCTCCCTAACCACTGGGCAGACTTTAATGCAACTTCTGGAATGATCATCAAGTGATCCTCTTTTAAAGTTGTTAAAATTGTTCTGGCTCATGCATATGTAAGTCACTGAAGGCACAATTAGATTTCAAAAATGAAAACATAAAAATCTCTGAAACCACAAGGGTCAGGGCCTTGCATTGTTGTTTAATATTTTCATGTGGTCCACTTCTGATTTTGTTCAAATAATACCTTTGGGGTAAAAACTGGCCTGACTCAAGGTCACGCTATTTATATAAACTTATATAGTAAATCACTTTTCTTCCATGAAACATTAGGGGTCAGGGATTTAATATTTGGTGTGAAAGAACGTACCATGCTCTTCTACACATTGTGTTCGTGGCATCTTTCCCAATGTCAAAATTGGCAATCCTTGGGGTTACTTATTTCCTTAAATGTATATAGTAAACACATTTTAAAATCTTCTCTGAAACTGCAAGGCAGAGAGTTTGTTTTTTTGGCATTAATCATTTAATGCCAGGCTCTACCAAGTTTGTTCAAATCATGCCTGTTCAGTCAAAAGTCTCCATGCCCAAGGGCCACCCTTTTATGTAAGCATTAATATAATAAAGCCTTTTAAAATGTCTTTGAAACCACTGGTTTTGTTATTTGGTAACATTGTATGGTGGTCATCTACCATGTTTATTCAAATCCTGCCTCTAGGGTCAAAGTCCACCCTTTAAGCCGTCTTGTTATAAAAAATATTTGGTTTGAAGCGTTTAAATTCCTTTATCGCATCTTTACTTCTATCAGAAGGTAAATAAAAACAAACCATGATAGAAAAAGTTGTTAACTAAAAACAGGTACAACAATATTTATTTTAGTAAATCATTGGTTTCGTAACAAGAAGCAATACAAAAAACCATCCATTTATATGATTGACATGTAAGTTGTTTCTTCCAGTCACAGTTCCCCAGAGGCAGTTTTGTACAGTTTTGAGGACTTTGTTCCCCGTGTGCAAGAATCCATAGCCCATCATCCAACACATCTGAGTGAAGCCACCACTCAACCGTATGACATAAAAAACATCCCAGACAGTCAATTCAGTGAAGTGGACAATGGCATTGGCATACATGAAGATAGCAAGTAAGTTTTGATTCAATCTTTGTATTATGGTAATGCTAGCTTGTCTGTGTGTTAAATTGGTTAGTAAATTAGGTACTTGTTTGTGTTGCTATCAATATGTACCTAATTGAATTCCGATCATGTTATAAATGTCAGTTTGTTACTTTTTTTTTACACAATCAACTTGAGTAATGCTTTTTCTTTCAACGATGATTTGGTGTAATGCCCCTTTGTTTCTTCCTGTTTGTTGCACAGGAGTCATGCTCTTTTTTTCTTTAAACACTATGAACAAGAGTACTGCCCCTTAGTTTCTTCCTACACAATGAACCAGATTAATGCCCCTTAGTTTCTGCCTACAATATGAACTAGAGTAATGCCCTTTAGTTTATGTCTACACTATGAACCATATTAATGCCTCTTAGTTTCTGCCTACACTATGAACCCGATTAAAGCCCCTTAGTTTCTGCCTACAATATGAACCAGAGTAATGCCCCTTAGTTTCTGCCTACACTACGAACCAGATTATTTCCCCTTAGTTTCTGACTACAATATGAACCAGTGTAATGCCCTTTAGTTTCTGCCTACACTGAACCATAGTTTTGCCCCTTAGTTTCTGCTTACGCTATGAACCAGAGAAATGCCCCTTAGTTTCTGCCTACACTAGGATCTAGAGTTATGTCATTTTGTCTCAGCCCTTATTATAAACTGGAGTAATGCCCCTTTGTTTATTCCTACACTATGAACCAGAGTTATGTCCTTTTGTTCTTTCCAATACTATGAATGAGACTAATGCCCATAGTTTCTGCCAACATTATGAACTGGAGTTATGTCCCTTTGTTTATTCCAAACTATGAAACAGAGTAGTACTCCATTGATTCTTTCTATGCTTTGAATAGTAGTTATGTCCCTATATTTTTCCATTAACTATGGACCAGAGTTATGAACATTATTTTCTTCCTACAGAGTGAACCAGAGTCATGCTTTTTTGTTTTTCCCTTCGCTATGAACCAAAGTAATGTCCCTTTGTTTCTTTCTACACTATGAACCAGAGTTATGAACGTTAGTTTTTTCCTACACTATTAACCAGAGTAACTTCCCTTTGTTTTGACGTACACTTTTAACCGGAGACAGCGTTTTTTTTCCTTCTTTAACTAGTACCGGAGAACGGTACCTTTCCCAAAGCCTACCGGAGGCTTCCCAATTTTAGCACCAGACCTTTCCCAATCTCGATATCTACTGTTCCGAACGATTCTAGGTGCCGTTCCCAATCGCCAGTGACTTATTTTCACTGTAAATATCTTTTGAAATCGTTGAGCCTTTCATTTTCGGCCATTTATTTTCGCCGGACACTGTTGCGTATAAAGCAAACAAAACTTTTCAAAGGGGCGCAACTCTAACCGCTGTGTAAAATGTGACTGGATTACATAACCACAATGAGTTATCGATTTTCATCAAGAATTCCCTCGTAAAGACCAGTCTTCCTTACAGCAAAATACTTTCTCAACACTAATTTTTGTTGACATTAAAAAAAAACATAACCGTATTGAGTTAAATGCGCATATTACTTAAGATCTATGTATAGTTTTTTTAAGTGTCAAATCCGGACAGAAACTATTCGGATATGGATATAAACAAATCAAAATTTAACATAAAATTAAAAATAATGAGACATGGGTGTAAAATACTATAGTTATTTACAACATATACATTAGCATTTTATAGCAGATGATCTTAATATCTTATTTGATGATTTGAAACAAAAATCAAACAATTTAAGACTTACCTTTGAAAATAGTTGTTAAAGCATTCCACTCTAAAAACTCATTTTTGTTATGTGTTACTATTCTCAATGTCTATTGTTAAAAGATTTCAAACCAGTACAAGTTCTACTGTTGTTGTTTTTGTTTTGTTTTTAAGTTTTTAATTTAACTCACATGAAACATTGCAGGGCTTGTAAGACTTTTAAGGGCTAAAACAAAATTATTAATATTATATTTATGCAACCTCAGTGCTTATGCCTATCACTGGAAGATATTTTTTTTCCATTGACAGGCACATTCCTACTGAAGTGGCAATAACACAATTTTCACGACATGATACCATAGTCAAAATATTATCACTAGTAGTTTTTCTGTTTAAACCTAGAGCTTAAAATGCTTTGTGATGAAGAATATAGCCCCTAATGATAGATAACATGCATTTTAAAGGTTCCCAATTCAGCAATTTTGCGACTCAAATTTTTCCCAATTCATTGATTTCACGACTCGTTTTTTTCCCAATTTGAAGATTTCACGATTTGAAAAATTCCGAATTGTAGGGGTACAGGTACCTTTCTCCTTTGGGAAGACGCTGGAAGACATGCTTGTTTGCTTCATAACTATATAACTAGATGTAATGTTCATATATCAACAAGGCAAACAAGCCCACTTATTTTGTTATAATAGTTTTTATTTAAATAAGCGATGTTTTGATCCTCAACAGTACAAAATCATTCAGAGCTAAATGTGTACTATGTTTTAATGCCAACATCAATTCACAAAATTGAAACCATTATTAATGCAAGGATTTCCGCTAAAAATGTCATTTTTGGCAGCATTTAATTGTTATGTGATGTGATTAGATATCCATCTTCTAGAAATTCATTTGCTGGTAATTGACTGACATTTTCACATGAAACTTAAAAAATAGAATCTCTTAATTAACAATTCTGTACTTTTGAATGTTCCTAGTTAGATAACATGTTGTAACCTGCTAGGATGGTTAAACTGGTGGTTGTGAAAATCCTAGGCCAACTTGTCCTACCCAGATCATTTACACTGTCATGTTGTCCTTTGAAAAGATGAATTTCAGTGCTGGACTATCTAAAATTGGGGTCCAATTTGTTATTGACATTCTAAAAATAATCAGCTATTTGCTGTTTGGTTGCTCCTACTGTGAAATTTTTAACACGTTTTGTTAGCCTTTAACTTCTTTGTGAGTACAGTTTGTGAACATTCTACTATGCACCCTTAATGAAGTGATTATCCTATAAATGAAGAAAGATGTTCTTAAAAAAAATATTAACAATTAAATATAAGGTTTTTGCAAATCATTTTAATCAGGAAAGAACTTAATGACTTTATCAGTATGTCCATGATAACATTAATATTTTGTTTAGATGTTTCCCGTATGTTGGTTCCTGTTTCCCAATTAGTCATGTATGTTGTTTCCTGTTGCCCAAGTAATGTATGTTGTTTGCTACAAGATCACATTCAACCTCATATGTCAACAGTATCCGGTCACAAGTGAGATTTGTTGAGGAAGTCACTTTATCAGGTTCCTGTTACCATGGTATTTATTTTACTCCAAACTTAGCAACCATTATTGCAATGTACCACAGAATCCAATAAGACTCCAGTGTCAAATACTTAATGGGTTAAAAACCCTGCCCACCAATGATAGTTTTATGCATTGACAGTTCTCATTAATTGCTTTGTAGTATATTTATTTAGAACAACATCAACCTGAGGAAATGCATTATTGTTAACCCTGGAGAAGGTCGCAATGACAGCGGCAGACTGGTTTTGAACTGCCCAGGGAAAACTAATCAAATGGAGACAAACCCAGACTGTGCTTAATGTCATCCTCATATGGCATACATACAGTATATTTGTCAAGTGTGAGTGTAAGTCTACATTAAAGCTAGCTTGAATGCATGACACCTTTACCAAATAGACATTAATAATTGTTGCTGTTTTTAATTGTTTCTCTTCAGCAATTATGAAAACATGTGCATTACTTGATGTGTGACATTTGGGATTGCAACTGTTATAATATTTAAGGAGATATAATAACAACTACCAATTATTAAATGTTTCATAAATGTTATTGCAGTTGTGTAACACTCCCTTGTCCATGTTTAGTTCATATTCATAAGTGCCTCTTAATGTGTCGCCAATTATAACATTATTCTATGATAAAGCACAACATAGTTATCAATACCCTGCCACAAAGTGGGTGGGGATTATAGCAAAGCCCTTGGTTTGTTCGTCCATCAGTCTTTCTGTCAGTCTGTCGGTGATACTTTCATATCTCCTCTATATCTCCTATGCCCTTTGATAGAGGTTTTAAAACATGTGCAGACGGCATTGGTCTGTCACACCGGTTTCGGGTAAAGGTTGCACTTCGAGGTCAAAGGTTTGAGAATCAATGTTCATGTCTGCTTCATATCTCTCTTGCCCTTTGAAGACTTTTTACTAAACTTGGCTATGCAGTTAAGGTAATTTAGACCATGTTCAAAAGACATGATCCTATCATGTAGGCTAAAGGTCAAGGTAACACTTTAAGGGCACAAATTTGAGCCTGTATTTTGGGGTTTCTGGTCCTTATCTTATGTACCCTTGAAAAGGTTTTCATTAAACATAAGTACAATTATAAGGTCATTGAGGCAATGTTAAGAAGTCATGAGTTAGTCATAATTGCTGAAGGTCAAGGTGGTGCTGCAAGGACAAAGGTTTGAGCCAAAATTTTCATGTAAGGTCCTTATCTTTACCCTTTAAAGACTTGTAATGAAACATGGCTTAAATAAGTCAGTCACTCTAAATGAATGATAAAGTCATACTTCAAGGTCAAAGGTTTGAGCATCTATTTTCATTTCAAATCCTTATCTTCTATACCCTTGAAAAGATTTTACTGAACCTTGGCTTAAATGTTTGGGTAAGTGAAGCAATTTGAAGAATGCGTGAGACAGTCATATCTGTTGAAGGTCAAGGTTACACTTGGAGGTCAATAGTTCAGCCTAAATTGTTTTCATATCTATTTTATATCTCCCATATGAATTGAAGGATTGTCATAAAAAGTAATTGTCATTCAGACAATGTCCAGAAGTAATGAGCATATCAAGCTGGCAATAAATCAAGGTAATCTCTTCAAGGTCAAAAGTATTTTGGCGGGAAATATGGCTGTCTCTTGGACTGCCTTATATATATTAATTGAAAAGTGGTTACAACTAAAATGGATAGTGGTCTAAAGTAGTCAAAGAGATGAGAAACAATATAATGGTTACGAAACTTTCATAATCGTTGTGCTTTTATTTAAGGAAATAACTTATGCTTTTGCGACATTGGGAAATTCTGTATTCTGTATAAGTCAGCCTTTTATTATCATCAGACATTAATTTATTTTCTTAACATCAGTGTAAATGAAATTCAAAAGTGAACTATGATAAAAAAAAAATTGTAATTTGTCATTTAAGTTTCTTCAGAATTCTAAGATTGAAATACCATATGAAAAACTTTAGGCATCCGTAGTATGAGATACTTCAAAAGCTAAAATTTAATTAAAATTACTTGTTATGTTACCTTAACCATAAGTCAGCCGTCTTGTCAGTTTGAATTGTTTCAGAGAATACCAATGTGACAGGAAAAAACACTAAAATAATCATAGCTGCACGAATCGCTACATTATTTCCTTGGTCTTCACTCTTTTTGTTTCTAGAAATATTGTTTTCAGACCAAAATAGAAGGGTTATACCCATGAGAAATCTTAAAAGTTTCTGTGATGTGTTCTGTACAGTGCATGCATGTCTTTAGTATGTTCTGACAGCCAAGTTTAACAGAGATGCAACTAATGCAGTCTTAGGTCAGAAGAATATCAGGCACTGAAGATGTTCGCTATTGCATAATTTAACACGCAATTCATTTTTCAAAATCAATCGCAAGTTTGAAATGAACACACGCCATTCAACTTTAAAAAGTGTGTGTCATAGCGCACGGGTCGAGTTTTGTGTGCACTTTTTATCATCCTTATTATTTCATAGAAATAACTAAGACAAAATAAAAACAGCATGCTTTTTTGGAAGTTCTGAAAGCAAAGAAAGTATGATGAAAATGGTAATGAGAACTTAATATAAAGAAAATTTGCAGTCACCATCATATTAAAGGAATATTTTTTCTAATATCAAATGACTATCTCACCAAGAATATAAATTCATAATGAAAGTTCCGTGTACAAAACTTTTGATTTTTGACACCATATACAAATTCAAAATATACAATAATCTTCGTATCTTGTATATGGAGGAATAAAAGTATATAAACATTGCTGTTTATGCTTTACTTGTTACCCGAGCAGTTCACACGGTGTCAACAACGCTAACATAAACATAGGTATAGAGCACTAATGCGCTTTTAGGCGAAGCTGTTTCAGTTTTCATCTTAGTGACTTTAACATAACGCCAACAGACACGCATGAATATTTTCGAATATTTAATAAGCTGATTCGAGATACAACCTCTGAATTTTTGCTACATCACTGCGTATGTGCTCAATTCAAAGGATGTAGCACTGTTCAGTGTAAGGAATTCCGGACTACTCTCTGTATGCTCAAACGACACAAATTGTGGCCCTGTTACAATTACGCGTTACAATCCATCTCGCAGAATTTCAATTTCGCCTCCAAGATGAGAAAACAATCATTAGCGAAATAGTATAGTGTCACGATAAGAGAAAATCGTTTAATTATCATACCACAATGTTTGCCGTACTTGGTCAGCACGTCTGGAAATCATTCCTTAATGCGTCGATAGGCTGCCATTATTAACAAGTTTGCTATTTTGAATTCAATTTTGTATCAAAAAGCATTGTTTTTAAATGTGGGATTTTCAATTCGCAATGAGATTTGTAATGACCCTCGTCATGCGAAAATGGGTCTTATTCCATATGCGCCCATCATATAAATAGCCCACTCAGCTATCCCTCCTTCTGGTAAGGAGAACATAACATATTGAGTGATTTTAAAGCGAACAGCGTCGCCTATGGCCTGACTGCGCAAGAGCACATGTTGGGTTTAACAAACGCTTGCCAAAACGCATAAGACCCATTTTCGCATGACGGCGCTATTGACGTGTGATTTAAATGTGACGAAAGAAAACTGCGTTTAAATCAAATATAAACATACGATATATTTCGATAATGAAGAAAGATACTCATAACAAGGCATATGAGGACACATATGAAGTGCTCTCCCGTAGTATATTTTTTATTTACTCACACTAATGTGTGGTTTGACAATGCTAACACACATTTCATGCGGTGAATATGCAGCTTACAAGTGAAAAACACAACACAATAGTTTAACTTTTGTTTAATTGTATTCAATTATTTAGAAAAGTAAATTGCTAACTTTATTTCAAAGTCGGCGTATACGCCGACTACATTTTTAAAAGACATGTATTGTTATAAATATATTTAATAAAATATATTTAGTTGTTTTCGGTTTTAGCGATTATAAAGCATTTTCGAGGTTGCCTATAGTATGCCTGAGTAATTGATGAACTCATATCCAACTGTCAATGTATTGAGAACTGTGAATATAAACAAGCTAACCCTTCTACTAAGCTTCTACTATTGCGTTGCTAGCACCCGTAAATAAAAAAGATCGCCGCTATGTGTTGAGAACCAAGAACGCTTTCCAGAAATACCTGATGTAGTAGCTTCAACGAGGTTATGAAACAGGTCATTCGTATTATTATTATAAATTATTTGTTATATTCGGGTTAAGCGATTATGATTTTTTTTAGTCTATCGTATCGCTGAAGTTATTGTTGAACTTATGTTCAACGTTTTATAAATTGAGAATATAAATAAGCGTCAACTTTTTCCCAAATCTCTCAATTTACGACCTGTACTACGTCATTGAGTTGTATGTGAGAGCGTAACCTATTGCGTTGTTATCGCCCGTAAACTTTCCTTTGTTTATCAACAGGCGCATCTATTAATAGCCTCATATCATGAATGCCAAAACACCCGCGAAAAAGAACCTCGTGACCAAATAGGACGCGTAACGCAAATACCATGCGACTACGACTTTAATTATGTAAGAACGCTCCGCAATTCCTCTGAAGCCGGGGCCTTGTGATTGCTTTTACGTAAAGAATTGACCTCTAACTGAAGTAAGCAAAGGAAACGCAGCACCTAATTGACCCATTCCTTCTTTGTGCAAAGGCAGATTGAATTTTACTAATGTACGGTTTGCCTATTATAACACACATTATAATGCGGTAAATATGCGACTAAAAGTAAAAAAACCCTATAATTAAACTTTTGTTTTTAATTAAGTTATTTAGAAACCAAAATTCCAAACCTTATTTCAAAACAGCAAGACTACATTTTTTAGAGAATATTCTTGTTATATTTAAATGTTTTTTAACAGTTTCAGCGATAATGAATCATTTTTATGTTGTCTATCGTATCCCGGTAATAATTGTTGAACTCGTGGTCAACGTATTATTAATTGAGACCTGTGAATATAAACAAGCGTAACCTTATACTAGTGCGTAATTCTCACCCGGACTCCCCTTTGTTTATCGCCAGCCTCAGATTTATGAATGAGATGAGCGAAAATACTACGTCACGCAGACGCAGCAGAAAGTGGACTATTTTAATCATTCATAAACAATCTCCTCCGCGACACGTGCAATACGATCATTGTTTTTTTTTATTCTTTTCTATAAAACACCATTCGAAACTATTGCATTTAACACGATATTAATATAATGTTTCCATTTGTGAATAAACATAATTGGAGAACTCAAACCTCTTGCATAAATTATACAACTCTTTCTTCGCGCGTAGTGTAAGCGGGAATTGGGCTAATCATACCCAGGCCGTATCGACCTGAATTTTACATCAAGCACATTAGACGGTCGCTAAAGCGACCATCTAAAAATGGCTACATGTGTTGTCATGATTCAAATCTTGGAAGTGGCAAAATAATTACAGATTAACTTATTTCAAATACAATTTGGTTAACAAATTGGATATATGTAGAACAATTGTTAAATAAGATTTGTTTATACCTCATCCAGTTCCTAATTGTTACAATAACACTATACTTGTCTTGTATTTAATAATCATACCTTAAAACTTTGTTATAATCCCAGAGGCTTCCATACAACATGCAGTGGATTATATGTGCGCCTTGCTCTGGGAAAACAGGGCTTAATGCTTTAACATAAGTGAAGTCCCTGATTAGCCTGTGAGGTCCGCAATTGCTTATCATGGACCATTCTTTCCACCTAAACTGGATTTTTGCAAAGTAGAGTCTTCCTTTAAACAACATATACTATAAAAGCAGAAAGCCTCGTACCTGATTAGCCTATGTGAACTGCACTGGCCAATCTGGTATGGCACTTTATGCATATGCATTAAACCTCTTTTTCCCACATCAATTCTAACATACAATACATGAACATCATTATGTTTTCTGCAAGATAACAATGAAGAGGAAACATGTTTAATTTCATCAAAATGGTTAATTGGAAAGGAAAATCTCAGCCCATCTGCCACCATGAATTTCACTTTCCCCCATCAGAAGTGTCAAAGCAGTAGAAGACAAAGAATTAATTGAAATTTGGTTTGGTTTCAAACTTTTCCTTTTTTGTTGGTTGGCATTTTGATTTTTTTCATCTTGCAAGGATTTGTTTGGACTTTGTTCTTGATCCTCTAAATGGAAACCAATGAATTTCAAGAATGGCTCACAGAAAATACTTTATAGTGTATCAGAGTTGCATGTACAGAAGTTTGTCATTTGTTGAATTGTTGTGTCAAGTTTCTTTTGTTTTCAGTTTATTTATTTAGAAAATTAATTATTCAGACTTAATTTCTAAGTCAGCATTTACGCTGAATATCCGTTTTAAAGATATTTCTTGTTATATTTAGTTGTTTTTTAATATTCGGTTATAGAAATTATAAAGATTTTTTGTCATTGTCTATAGTATACCTGTAGTTATTGGTGAACTCATTTTCAACGTTTTTAAATTGAGAACTGTGAATATGAACAAACTTAACCTAATACTATTGCGTTGTTATCACCCCTGCAATGACTGTAAGTTACCATGTATATTCGTATTAAGCAGTATTTTACCTCCAAATTTCAAATTAAAAAGCTTCACATGTTATACGTTGATACAACGCTTTCCTGGCTGCTAAATTGCGAAAAATGTGTTATGTAATTTTAAATAATAAAAATGTCTGCCATTTTTTTTCCCAGAAAACTACCACCCTATAATCTTACAGACTGAGGGAATGTTGTCGAAACAACAAGAAGTCGTACCGGTATATATGAACAGGTTAGAAGTTGTTTTGGGCAAAAATAGATTTGTTTGAATAAAATTGTGAACATTTCTTTGTGTTTTTAAACTTCTGCATTGATGAATTCCGGTGGGGACTGTTGTCGACATTGCGGAGAGCAAGCAAAGGTAGGTGTGAACGACGTCTTTCTGCGGGTAGCGGTAGATGTAAAAGGGAGTCTTTTTGCGCTTTGTAATTGATTGTCAGTTTTTATCAAGTAATTTGTGCCACGACTTGTTGAGTTGCTAATTGACATTTGAATCACTAATTTACACTTGAGAACGTGAAAATATGCAATTGCATTTTGTGTGTATAAATATTGAACGTTCAACAGTGGTGTTTTAAAATGTTCGTTTTCAATCGTCTAAACAACGCATCCATGCATCAGACATTGACGGGAGACCACTCTAGACGACGGCAAAAGAACCACAAAGACAACAACGGCCCTTTTCAAAATTGTCAAATATAGTGCTATGCAACCCATGCTCCTGATCATATAAATGCTTCTTTGTTGAAGAGTGTTAAATTAAATTTTCCAATGACCCGGATTAATTGATTGCGCAATATAAAAATGGCGGCCATTTTCCATCCAATTTTAAGGTTTTTTGGTCTTGAATTCTTTTGTTCTCCATTTTGGCTTTTAAAAATCGCATGCGAGTTATACATTGGGGCGCGCTTTACGCAGTAACTTACGGTAAGAATACATGAGAGATCACCTCTGTAACCTGTTGAGAACAAAAGAATGTTTCATAGACAGATCAAATTTAACCCCGCTGTACTATAGCAAGCACTACCAACAAGGTTACCCAAAAGACACATGATATTGTATTGCACACTTATATCGCACTATATATACTCATTGATCATAAGTAGTTTTATTGTCTCCTACCGGTGAAACCAGAGGGGACTTATTGTTTGCACTCTGTCTGTCAGTCAGTCCGTCACACTTTTCTGGATCCTGCGATAACTTTAAAAATTCTTCATATCTTTTTTATGAAACTTGGAACATGGATAATGGCAATACGGAGATTATGCACGTCATTTCATTTTGTTCCTACGTCAAGAATTTTGGTTGCTATGGCAACAAATATATAAAAAAATTGTTTACTGACATTGGTGGAGTTTCACCGGTAGGGGACCATATTGTTTGGCAATCTCTTGTTTTTCCTTATCTATTAAGTTTATAGCCTCAGATTTTAATTGTCGTGCTGCGCAAAAATGCCACATGATTAAGACGCAGCAAATAGTGGACTATTTTAATTATTCATAAACATTCTCTTCCACAACACGTATAATTCAACAATTTTTTTTTGTTTCTATATACGCTCTGTGAAAAAATATTCCATTTGACACGATATTCACATTTTGTGTCCATTTGTGAATTAATATACTGGAAGAACTGAAACCTCTGGCATACATAATACAACTCTTTCTAGGTGCAGATGTGGCAGTTATCAGGTTTATAGTACCTAACAAAACTGGCTTGCAAAATGTGGTATTAACCTTCGTTGTTTGCAAGCAAACAGCTAAAAAATCATTGTCTTCCTTTTTTGAGGACTGCCTGACCGTAATGTGAACTCTTGTTTTCAAATACACTCAAATCCACTTCTTGAAACACAAGTATTAGAGTTTCCTTGAACTATTGGTAAAGGATCTCCTTACCAGACAGTAGTTTTAATAATATTAGAAATGTTAACCATCAATACAGAAATAGCTAGAAAACATATATTT
Organism: Dreissena polymorpha; assembly: GCF_020536995.1. Taxonomy (NCBI): domain Eukaryota; kingdom Metazoa; phylum Mollusca; class Bivalvia; order Myida; family Dreissenidae; genus Dreissena; species Dreissena polymorpha. The sequence continues at coordinate 119,451,799 of NC_068356.1, read as the reverse complement.
AATATCCAAAAATATACTTTTGCAAATATTGTAATAGTCAGGCAACTGCTACACTAAAATAAATACTGCAGTAATTCTATCACAGCTGTTCTCAATAACAAATGAGCGGCACATACTCTAGGAAAACATGCTTAATGCACATACGTGAAGAATTCTCCTTGATAAGCTTGTGCATGCCAGGAAAACATGCTTAATGCACATACGTAAAGAATTCTCCTTGATAAGCTTGTGCATGCTAGGAAAACATGCTTAATGCACATACGTAAAGAATTCTCCTTGATAAGCTTGTGCATGCCAGGAAAACATGCTTAATGCACATACGTAAAGAATTCTCCTTGATAAGCTTGTGCATGCCAGGAAAACATGCTTAATGCACATACGTAAAGAATTCTCCTTGATAAGCTTGTGCATGCCAGGAAAACATGCTTAATGCACATACGTAAAGAATTCTCCTTGATAAGCTTGTGCATGCCAGGAAAACATGCTTAATGCACATATGTAAAGAATTCTCCTTGATAAGCTTGTGCATGCCAGGAAAACATGCTTAATGCACATACGTAAAGAATTCTCCTTGATAAGCTTGTGCATGCTTAATGCACATATGTAAAGAATTCTCCTTGATAAGCTTGTGCATGCAGCATAGGCTTATCTGGATTACTTTCTGCGGTTATGTAATATTTCATTTTGAAGATAAAAAATCCAAGTGGAGAGTGTGGACTGAACAGGCTATTATTCAAGGACAGTGCTTTAACCACATGCATTAGCACAGTTTTCTGGAGATTGGTTGAATAATTTTCTTACAAACAGTATTTTTATTCTTGATGTCTTATTTTAAAACAATTTAATATTTGTTAGTAGTTATTTTGTTGTATTTTTTTAATCTTATGCTTCTATTAAGGTAAATATAAGTATGGAATGTTGCAAACTACAATAATACATTTATTTATTTCACTGGCTTTAAATAAAATGCTTTTTTATGACATGGAGAGAATTTTTGGTAAGTTTGTGAATACTTTAACTTCTTGAAGTGTAAATAACAATAATAATCTCAGGCAGATCATCCTAATTCAAATCATTTTCGTCTAAACTGCGTTTCTAAAATTCAGCAACATGTGTGATTGATTGAATATCATCAACATTCGTCCTTTTAGCTACATACGATCTATAACATCATTAAATATCCGTAAATCCTTATTGCAAATTGCTGCCTTAGGAAAGCAGGGGTTAGAGAAGATTCCAGCACTGGCAGCAGCTGATCAATATTTCATTAATAAGAGGATTCATTCATAGCGAAACTTTCGACTTGTTTGCGCCTCACTTGTTTGCGCCTCACGACTTTTTTGTGCCTAGAGAGGCTACCTGAAACAAAGTCTCTGGAAATAGATCTGCATATTGGTCTGTAAAATACATTCTTGAGTTTACCAGGAGACTAAGTGCTCCCTGGCTTTTTGTCACCGGTTAATGAACATATGAATTTTATGGCCCAATTGTACCATGAATTTAATGCTGATTTGGGTTTTTAAGATGGAAGTTTGCTTCACACTTTGTGGGAATGTGAAAATGTTACCAAATTGTGTGTTTGTTCTTTGAGTATTTTGATGCTAAATAATCAATTTTAATACAGCTGTCATACCATGTGCAAATTGGCTATTGCTTTAATTGATACAATTTTAGTCAATGCTTTCAATTTAAAATAATTAACAGCAATTTTCTCTATAATTTTCTTTAATAAGGTGTTAGAGTGATACCAGGGAGTATAAAATGCAAGGAATTCTCAGAAAAATACCTTAAAACAGCAAATGACGTTGTCCTTACAGCATTAAAATAGAATATCAATACCATAGTATAGATAGGTAATAATAATGTACTTCTATAATCTACTCCATCACAATAAGTCTTGGCCGAGTTATGGAGACATCGTGAACTTCTAAAAGAAAGTAGTGTATTTGTTCCATTAATTTTGCAAGTCTCGTCATCATATTGCTTCTGGACAGGTATTATTGTTCTGTATTAAAGCCATTATATCTGGCTAAAACACCATTTGGGTTATAAAAAGCCTTCATTGGTATTAAATAGGCATTTATTCAGTCTGTTATCTGGGTAACTTGTTAGAAAAAGTTGTCTCAAAAGACCATATTTGTTGATTTTGCGAGTAAAGTTACCACAATGGGCTTACTTTATTTGACTAAGATCATTTGTTTCCCATGGTTAGCATTGCTAAGATATCTCTCTATATATGTATTTAAGTTTAAAATGTCCGTGCTGCACCACCTCTAGAAAATGCTGACACTATATTCTGTAGCACTTCAGATTCTATGGACAGTTAAATTTTTAGTAATAAGAAAAAAAAACTGAGTTAAACCATTTTGGGAATTTTGTGAAACTTTTTGTAATAAGTAAAATCAATAAGGAACTAGATCAGTTGTTGTAACCAATGTAGTCAGAAAATTAAGTATACAGTCAGAACTATGATCAACCAAAACATGAAGCGTCACCACAATACATATTCATCGAACTTTTATGATTGGCTGTCAGATGAAAGCACTAACTCATTGCAATGGATTACCATATTAAGATATGTACGGTATATTTTTGGAAACGGAGGAAAGGCTCCGACGTTTTTCCAAGCCAATATACTGTTCTTTCACAACGATCTGACGATGGTTTTGGCTTATCTGTGTCCCAGTAGTGCTCCATGTTTTATGTCCTATTCGCTCGGTTCACTTAACAATCTAATTGGTTTCCTGAGATGTCAAAAATAGCAACGACTCACAATTCATTTGTTCCTTACATCCTCATTCATTTGTACTGAAGCCAGGAAATTCTAATATCAATTCTGTTTTTGTTTTAAAAAATATTTTTACAGCAATCATGAAATTATTAATTGAAGTGACCTTTGTTGACATAAATGTATTAGTTTTTTATGCCCGAAGGAGGGCATTTAGTGATCGCACCGTCCGTCTGTCTGTTCTTCCGTCACACTTTGCGTTTAGGTTTTGCGTATAGGTTTCGAAAAATGCTCATAACTTCTATGTCCCTTCACATAGGAATTTGATATTTTGCATGCATGTGTATCTAATGGAGCTGCACATTTTGAGTGGTGAAAGGTGAAGTTCAAGGACATCCTTCAAGGTCAAAGGTAAAAAAAAACATGTATCAAAGCGGCGCAGTAGGGGGCATTGTGTTTCTGACAAGCACATCTCTTGTTTAAATTATATTTCTGTAGGTGAGAAGAGTGATAGTAATACAATTAAATCTCAATTGTAAAAGAATAACGGGTACTTTTTACAAAAATTGCACATTTCCTATTGGGTTGCAGTTAAAACATAGACGTTATAGTATTATATTCAACAATTATGTCATTCACACAGTCATAATATTAATAAGCTCTATATTTTACAAAAGGTTATTTCTATCTTTAATTTTCTCAGAATGAAACCTATGAATGAACTTACAGAGAGGGTTCTGAGCATGAACTTTTGAACCCCACCTTTTATCTAGCTTCATTCATGAAGGCTGATTGGAATTCAAGCTACATGTCTCCCACAGTAATTGGAAACTCCATCAGGACATTTGACAAGGTTCTCCATTGCAATGACCATGGAAGAGTATTTGTGATGGAGCAAATTGGAAACTGGAACATATAATGCTGAATGTCAACTGTCTCTCTCATGTCATAGGTCTGTAGTTTCTGTCATCTTGTTTTTAATGGAAACCGGAAACCGATGTTTAATTGGAAATTAATCAGTTTAAATTCTCTGACAGCACATGAGCCAGAAGTGGGTTGGAATTAATTGTAGAAATATTATACTAAATGTATGGTATTTTACTAAGAATGGAATCTAAGAATGGTTAATATTTCTGAGGAAATGTATGCACAATTAAGTTAAGCTTAAACATATTTTGTTTAATTTCATTGCTTGAATACTCCAGGCTTATTGAGACAATCTTGAGCCTGTTACCAAGGTGGAACCAGTACTTTGGGTCTAATGAGAAGATTTTGAAATGTCCCCAGATTAGGGATTGAGTCCCACCCCTTATGATGGCTAGATTGGGATGCTTATAATCCACTACATCTCCAGGACATGTACACAATTTATTGGTTTTAGATTGAGATAATACAAAAAGAAATGATTAAAAAAAAAATAATTTAAAGTATTTAATAAAAGCCTAAATATGGGACTGTTTAGAGAAGCTTTTTATTTATTTCCAAATACTTCTACAATAGATTCCACTTAATTGAATATTGGATAATTGAATAATCCGGTTAATTGAATAGAAATTGAAAACACCAAACCATTTGCATCTCTTCACATTGTAAAAACATCGCCTAATCTGATAGGAAATATGGCGTATTCCGGTTAATTGATCAGCCAATTATCGATTGCACACTATAATCCAGCGTAGAATCTAAAAAATCTCCCAAGGATATGCTTCGTATTGACGATTTTGACAGACATGCTCCATTGACTGCCTTTGTTTTCATTTCACACCATGCATGTATGCAGCGTCTGTCAAGCGTCACATGACTAACAGGTGTAGTATGCGAGCCAAGTACAATCCAAACACTTAAGTCTCTGGTTAAAACTGACGCAAATCACAGTTTGCAGTCAGGCAACTGTGTGAATATTACGAGTGGATTATTTTCAATGCACCGTATAATGAATAACAAACAACTATCTGCGCTTTTGTATGCGTTTATGGAATAAACAAGTTGATTCAGCAATGTATTTAACAATATAGCTTTGAAATAGGTTAAAAAGTAAAACATACACACATGTATATGATAAACAGTGATAACATTGGAAATATAACTGATTCCATTTTAATACTCCGGATAATTTAATATTCGGACGTGACAAATGGGCTGTTCAATTAAGCGGAATCTACTCTATAAGATACTAATAATAGTGCAAGGAAAATTATTCAATATTCACTCTCAATTTTTCAATGGATTATGTTTATTTTTAACTGGCCATTTTAAAAAGATATAGCTTCATTAAAAAATATATATTTTGTCCCAGGTTATGCAATAGTGAACAACTGCAGTGCCCTCAGTGCTTTGATTTTAATTCCATTCATCATTGAAATGATGTGCAATCTATCATACCCCATCTCCTTTGACAATAAGATGGTAAATGGATGATAAGCAGTCAGCCACATTAGTCTGTATCTGATATGCATGCCTCTTCCTGTAGCACAAGTTTAAACCTCAAATTGGTGCTCATCAAATGTAATTGATTTAGAAGGAGCAGGATCACCAGTTGATGGAATGGTCAGCTGGTTGGAAACGATATGTCTAAAGGAACAGTAAACACTGAATGATGAATAGCATGATGTCTTCTACTTTTTGTCTGAAAATAGTACTCTTGCAATATTAACCCTTTGCATGCTGGGAAATTTGTTGTCTGCTAAAATGTTGTCTGCTGAATTTCTAAAATTAGGATTTCTTCGATTCTTTTTCAAAGAATACTATCAGAATAGCAAACAGTTTGGATCCTGATGAGATGCCACGTTCTGTGGCGTCTCATCTGGATCCAAACTGTGTGCAAAGGCCTTTAAAATTCGGTTCCCGCACTGAAAGGGTTAAAATAGCTTCCATGAATAACAGTCATGATTTATCTCTTTTCCACATGTTTTATCTGATATCTGTGGTGAACACTTATCATCTTGCTGAAATTTACTGTTAGGGATGCTTGACCATAGCAAGTATGAACTGACCTGTGTTTTATATGATGGTGTATGCCTTATAACAAAAAATTGTAATATACTACACAAAAACTTATGTTTATTAATATAATTACAAAAATATGCCTATATTTTTTTTAATTTAGTGTTTAAAACATTTCTAAATCTTGTTATTAAGCTCAATGTCCCCCCTCCATAGTACACTTGACTTATAATCACAAAAGTGCTGTTGGTGTCGAGACAGTTCTGGATTTACATTACAAATGCTTTTCTTGGATTGTAACTGGGCTTTTAATCGTAAAATGTCCCTAAATACAGATCAAAATCCATTTAAGACAGGTTTTTTTTAATGAATGCTATCTACTTCAGTATTTGCAGTAGACAGATCACAGATCAGACACTCATTGTGAAGACAAGCTCTCAAAATCTGCCAGACACCATCAGTCAAAGTGACAAACTTGATTCATAGCTGCCTCAACAAATCCTTCTTTGCATTTAGACAATGCCAGGATTGCTGTAGTAGTTTGAGCCATGGCTGCCAATGGACATGATGACACATCCATCTTGCCAGAAATAACTTTGTTGACAGAGAGCTTGGTTCTTTTAATCTTGTTAATAGTTTCCATCTATTATGGTTTAAATGTTAAAATCTCAGTTTTGTGGTTGTGCTTCTAACTAAGGTGTTGTACAGTTTAAAGTGAAGAGTTTATTCAAATAGTGTACATGTATTCCGTTTTTAATTTTGTTTTAACATTTAACTGTTTTAAATCATCTTTTTGATGGTTTGATAACTCTGTATCACATGGGAGACTATTTAGTTATTGATGGAGGAAACAGACTTCTGCAATAAACCCGCAAAGGACTTCCAAATCTAGAAGTTAAAGTATATCACCATTTGCAATCATAAGTATCTGATTTGCATATTCAAATTGCATTACAAATGCACAGAATTATAAAACATGCAGGTTCTGTTTATCACCCCCGGAAACCCGACATGCTGTGAGAAGTTGGACATGCTAGGAGATGTAGCCGATATATTTCAAAGAATTTCGGTAGGGTAAGTAAATCCAGTTCTATAATTGTTTTAAGGCATTTTTGAAATAAAATATATTTTGGTGCATGCAAAGGAGGTGTTACCATGTATGTTAGAAAAATCCTGGTTATTAATATTCAGGATTTATTGAAATATGGCTATTTAAAGTCGACGATGCAGGGATTTGTCCCATATTTAGCACTTTTTTTACAAATTTCTTTAAAGGTATGCCAGTGAAAAAGTTTTTTCACCGACAATTATATTAACCAATGTCCCTGAGTAACATATCCGCCTGGGTTTCTTCAAAAAAATCGTATTGGTGGAAAAATTTGACTTTACATACAACGTGTTGATGACACAATGATATGACATGGTGCTGTACAAAGACGTCGAGATATGACATGTGTGAAGTTCATTTATAAACTTAAAAGCTCACTATTACAGCTGATTTATGCCCACTCTGACGCATTGTAGATCATTTTCATTGAACTTTGAGATTTTATAATGATATCCGCTCTGAAGCTAAGTTAATTTCCAGCTAATTTGTATCTTTTTTTATTGTTTGAAAATCATTGTTAATGTAAAGCAATTGATTCATACAAGTAAAAATATACGTATATATATATATAGGCAAATTAACGTTGTATGTAAAGTTGAATTTTTCCACCAATACGAACTTTTTAGCTCACCTGATTGCTCAGGTGAGCTTTTGTGACCGGTCTTTGTCCGTCGTATGTCCGTCCGTCCGTCCGTTAACATTTGCTCGTAAACACTCTAGAGGCAACATTTCTTGTTCCATCTTCATGAAACCTGGTCAGAAGCTTTGTCCCAATGAAATCTCGGCCGAGTTCGAAACTGGGTTGTGCCGGGTCAAAAACTAGGTAAATAGGTCAAAAAAAAGAAAAACCTTGTAAACACTGTAGAAGTCACATTTCATGCCCAATCTTCGTGTAACTTTGTCAAAATGTTTGTCATAATGATATCTTGGTTGAGTTCAAAAGTGGTTCCGATCCGATGAAAAACATGGCCGCCAGTGGGCGGGGCAGTTTTCCTTATTTGGCTATAGAGAAACCTTGTAAACACTAGAAGTCACAATTTTTGCCCAATCATCATGAAAGTTGGTCAAAACATTGGTTCAATTGATTTCTAGGACGTGTTCGAAAATGGTCGAGATTGGTGAAAAAACATGGCTGCCAGTGGGCGGGGCATTTTTCTCTATATGTATATAGTGGCAGTTTTCCCTATTTGGCTATAGAGAAACCTTGTAAACACTCTAGAAGTCACAATTTTTGCCCAATCATCATGAAAGTTGGTCAAAACATTGGTTTTATTGATATCTAGGATGAGTTTGAAAATGGTTGATATCGGATAAAAACATGGCCGCCAGTGGGCGGGGCATTTTTCTCTAAATGTATATAGTGAAAACATGTGAACACAGTAGAAGTCACATTTTTGGCCCAATTTTCATGAAATTTGCTCAGAACATTTGTTTGATACGAGAGTTGAGTTAAAAAATGGTTCCGGTCAGTTGAATAACATGGCTGCTGGGAGGGGGGCAGTTTTCTCATTATGTCCCCCCCCCCCCTTTAAAAGAAGAGGGGGTATATTGTTTTGCTCATGTCGGTCCGTCCGTCCACCAGATGGTTTCCGGATGATAACTCAAGCTTATGCCAAGGATCATGAAACTTCATAGGTACATTGATCATGACTCGCAGATAACCCCTATTAATTTTCAGGTTACAAGGTCAGAGGTGAAGGTCACGATGACCCGAAATAGTAAAATGGTTTCCAGATGATTACTCAAGAACGCTTTTGCCTAGGATCATGAAACTTCATAGATACATTGATCATGACTCGCAGATGACCCCTATTGATTTTCAGGTCACTAGGTCAAAGGTCAAAGTCACGGTGACCCAAAGCAGTAAAATGGTTTCCGGATGATAACTCAAGAACGCTTATGCCTAGGATCATGAAACTTCATAGATACATTGATCATGACTCGCAGATAACCCCTACTGATTTTCAGGTCACTAGGTCAAAGATCAAGGTCACGGTGACCCGAAATAGTAAAATGGTTACCGGATGATAACTGAAGAACGCTTAGGCCTAGGATCATGAAACTTCATAGATACATTGATCATGACTCGCAGATAACCCCTACTGATTTTCAGGTCACTAGGTCAAAGATCAAGGTCACGGTGACCCGAAATAGTAAAATGGTTTCCGGATGATAACTTAAGAACGCTTATGCCTAGGATCATGAAACTTCAAAGGTACATTGATCATGACTCGAAGATGACCCCTATTGATTTTCAGGTCACTAGGTCAAAGGTCAAGGTCACGGTTACCTGAAATAGTAAAATGGTTTCTGGATGATAACTCAAGAACGCTTATGCCTAGGATCATGAAACTTCATAGGTACAATGATCATGACTCGCAGATGACCCCTATTGATTTTCAGGTCACTAGGTCAAAGGTCAAGGTCACGGTGACCTGAAATTGTAAAATGGTTTCCGGATGATAACTCAAGAAAGCTTATGCCTAGGTTCATGAAACTTCATAGGTATATTGATCATGACTCGCAGATGACCCCTATTGATTATCAGGTCACTAGGTCAAAGGTTTAGATCACAGTGCCAAAAAACGTATTCACACAATGGCTGTCAAGGTCACGGTGACTCAACTTAGAAAAATGGTTTCCGGATGATAACTCAAGAATGCTTACGCCTAGGATCATGAAACTTCATAGGTACATTGATCATGACTCGCAGATGAAATAATGATGAAACTTGACCACGATGTTTGTCTGGACAATATCTAGGTCAAGTTTGACATTTGGTAAAGATTGAATGAACCGACTCCTCTCAGGTTAGCGAACTAGGGCCATCTTGGCCCTCTTGTCTAACATACATGGTAATACCTCCTTTGAATGCACCAACATATTTTTTTTTTTTTAATGCCTTTAAACAATTATAGAACTGGATTTACTTACCTCACCAAAAATCTTTGAAATATATCAGCTACATCTCCTAGCATGTCCAACTTCTCACAGCATGTCAGGTTTCCGGGGATGTTTATAAACAGGACTATTTATTTTAAAAACAGCCTTGCTGTGCGATATTTTACTGGTTCTTCCAGAAATATTTGCAGCATAGTCAAAGGCAAACTCTTTCTGCTGATTAAATGTCTATAACCCTGAAAAGTGCTGGATTTACACTTGGTGACATCCTCCTAGAGTGCAATCTGATAAGAGGTTACATGTTGTATATCAATGTATTCATGCTTTCACTATTGGCTGTTGTCACTTCCAATGCATAAATACATATCTTTGACTGCTTAAAGTCACATCAAACCAAGAGGAGATTGGCCCATATTAAAAGTACCTTATATCTGACCTAGTTCGGAGCATAGAACAGAAACAACTTGTACAGTTTTAGACTTGCTTCAAGTTGCTTGTAAGGGAATTAGTGACAATCCATGACAGCCAGAAGTTGAGTTGAATAACTATAATTGAGTTGTAAATAAAATGATACATTTGTATTGTGAATACGACTGTAATTTACTCATTTGTGTACAAAAAGCATCTAATTGGTCTGTTAAAAGGGTCTGCATATTAGTGGAGGTTTTCAGTTGACGGAATTCCATATTAAATTGAAGTACATAAAAGTTCAAATGACTTTGTTGCATAACTGTAGTGGCAGATGGTATATGCTTATCTTAACCTTTGGTGAAAGAATATTTATAATTTTTACCCAGTTTGGCTTGATTGGGCCATGAAACGCAAAACGCGGATTTATAATACATCTATCGATAATAATTCGTGACCGTGGTCATAAAAACTCCATAGAGTGGAAATGTGAAGAAATTAACAGATCATTAATTAAATGTCAACTACAACTCTTGGGCACTGTTAAGTCGAAGAGAATGTTGTTTTTAGCTAGCAATACAAGGATTAGTGATTGTAACTTGGTTTTAAGCTGAACTTCTTAAGCTCAATCTGGACATGCAATGGGCAAATATATCTGTTCTTGAGCCCTCAACCATTGGTATCTAACAGCCAGATGTCAAGAAGAGCACTGTTCACTGAAGATGACATAGAGTTTAAAAACAGATCATCGTTTTCAGAGTTCAAAATTAAAAAATGGATGTAACATGTTTTGCTTTAAATATTTATGCAGGTAATATGGTATTTCATGCACTGATAAGTAGATTTAGGTCTGGGCAAGAAGAGTTTCAAAGTGCCTGTTGGTCCTATAAGTTAATGTCAAGTCCTTATAAGTGAAATGTACTGCTGTCCTTTGAAAATAGCTTAGAAAATATTATAGCATCTTTAGATTTATTGTCATAGAACTAATCATATCTGAATCCTGAATTTCCCTGCCAACATTTAAAATGGCTGTCTCAAAATAAGACTTGGTATTAGGCAGCCAAACTGACCTTTAAAAGGATAACAAGGATATATATGTACAGATTTCTCATTAGAAGACAACTTCCTATGTATTACTTGGGCTCTGGCCAACTGCTGTTATGAATTTCATCTATATTAAAGTAACCTAGGCAATCCTTCATCTTGCAGACATGGTTCATATATCATCGGACTGTCAATAGAGGATTATATTTTTTCTTGTCTCTCTGCTAATCTTAGTATAAAAATATGGTTGTATGAAAATGACAGCATATAAGTACATTATTTTATGTATGTACAGCTGTTTAGAAAATATTTTTTCATGAATTATTGGATTTTCAAATTAGTTGAAATGAGTTATTATGAGAGTACGCTATGCATGTCATAACCAGGTCCAAGGTCATGGTCAAAGTTCTTGTTAACAGTCAGGTCTAACATTAAACAAGATTTTATAGGAGTTGTTCACAGGAAGCTTATTAAAACTAATTAAGAAGACCTGTAATGAAAAAAAAAACATAAACACAATAATTATTTTAGCACAAGAGATTCGTTTTCATTGATGAAAGGAATACCTTTTTAAATGATATTTATATCAAACTGGTATTTCTGTTATATAGTCTCCCATGAAAGCCTTACTTCACAGGAAGTGCAGCTGTTGTTAGGGAGGGCAGGGAAGGAAGTGCCCCACCCTCCTACAGGGGATGTGGCTAATGATGCAGCTAATGAATTTCCAGCATGGCTGCTTGAGTATCTATTTCTGACAGCTTTAAATGAACAGCTGATTATGGAAAAAGATAAATCACTCAAGTGATATGAGAAAGGCTAATTTCAAAGCTTTTTTTAATCAGTGCAGAGGAATTGTTTTTTTTTAATCATTAATGACGTTCATGTAGATTTGCGATCATATTACTATTTATGGTTTCATTCCCAACTGAATGTGTATTCTTGTTGTTTTATATTTCGTTTACTATGATGATCAATGTTCTTGCACAGTTTAACAGGCTATTTATACTTTGTTGCTTATTATGTACAAAACAACATCATGGTATAACAAATATTTTCACTAACAAAATACATTTACTGTTAACACAATTATTTGTTTCTGATTCTGTCAACATCACCTAGGTAAGCTACATTGTGTTGCAGTAAAAGGCATTATAAAAATATAATGTTACATATGAATCAAATAATAAATCCATGCCAAACCTGGTCTCTCAGTCACATGATGTATGACAAGCTGCATGACCTGTGAAAACGTCTCTGTAGTAATAGATTTGTCAAAATGTCTCTGTAATGGAATGTTATATAAATCGGAAATTGGATTAGGAAATCGCATCCCATTTCATATCTGTAGAGACTGGTTGTAAATTGTCATTTGCAAATGTCTTCACAATCTGCAACTTGTTTCCAGCAGTAGTAGATGACATATAGGTTCATTTGGTCGCTCTTATATTCATTTTGTTGCAATAAGGTTCATGAACGGTCGCTCTTGTATTCATTTTGTTGCAATAAGGTTACTGTTACTGCACAAAATTAATGTTTATTTATTTCTAGCGCTAAATGGTATACACATGTTTTTTAAAACGTGATTAATGCAGATTTTTGTTTATACAGTCAAAATTGACCTACCTGTTAACTAAGAACAGCAGTCAACTGCAGACAACAGCCTGTCTGGCCGCCGCCCTCCCCCCCCCCCCCACCCCCCCCCACCCTGGACAAAATTTTTATGTTATAACAGCCACAGGCCAGTATATTTCACTCCCAAAGCATTTTTGAAATGATAACACGGTCACAAGTCGGTGGTTTTGAATTGGGCATTGTTGACACATGAATCAATCTGCGTTGTTGTCTATTACCTCTGAGGTCATGGCGTCTTTTATGCGTCTATTTTGCGGGTAAAGAATCTGATCGCGATAACTGCCTTTGATATAATCAAAAATTTAATGCAACCCGCTGTGAGAAAAACAAATAATAGGGTGTTGTGAAGGTTTGTTTTCCTGTGATAATAAAGTTATAATCACTATTTGTATCATTATGTTAGCAATTAGCGCCAGCAGTAATATTGCAATAGTAGCATGACCCAACCAGAGAGGCAACTTAATGACGTCTCATTATGGGTAGAAAACAAAAAGTTGCTCTATATTACCTCACTTTACATGGGTCTAAATAACTTTAAAGAACTCTTTTCTGATTGTTTTAAAAAGTCAAAAATCACCCAATCAAAAAAGTCTACACACAAATCTGTGAGAACATTCGATTTCATTCTGAAAGCAAGCTTTTTTTTAACACAAAATTTGAAAAACAAACAGTTTGGAATATTTGCGTTCGCAGTTATAGACGTGTTCCTGTCTTAAAACAATGTGCTATTACTTGAAAATCTTTTATTTATTGGTATACACCAAGAAAGTGGTAGAATATTTGCGGCAAACATAATAATTTTAATTAAATTTAGTGTCTGCTAAAATTTTCAGAGTGGTTACGGAAATTACCAATCGTACAGATATATTAAAATATGCCAAAGAATAGAATAGCTTTCATATTTCAATTGTATCGGCCTTGAAATTGTCACTATATCAAATGAGAAGCAAAATCATACATTTATCAACCAGCAATAGTCAGTAACATTAAAATCTTTGGGTGCAGTCATTTTGTTTTTTGGAAACCATGACATGCTGTTTTTCGGAAACTGACAATAGGATATTTCTGTTACCACTGGGAAAATTTCACCACACAAGTTTTCTTCAAAATTCTTATCCACAAATATTTGACCACTTTCCTTTTGTATAACAATACGTAAATAATTTTAAAGTAATATTACCTTGATTTTTGGTCGGGAATGTTTTAAATAATTGGTTAAAAAGAGGCCTCAAATAGAGCCATAAAATATTGAAAAATCATATTTCAGTTTATCCTTCTTTCTTCTTTTTGATAGTTTTATGAATTCCTATAATTTTTACAACCCACTGATTTTGCAAAAGACACTTATCTGAAAAATCTTTAGTTATTCCTTTTCATTAAATAAAAAATATTAATCACTTAATTTATTTTTGGTAAACAAAATGTCAATTTTCAATATATAGTTTGAAAAACAAAATAGCCTTATGTATAAAGATTTAGCTAAAATTGCTACACATGCTTATAATATTTAAAATATTAACTTCAAATCAGTATGTTGGTCTTTGTTAGTCTGTAACAATATTGATTTATTGATTTATTTGGAAAAAAAATAATCAAACATTAATTGTTTTCCAAGAAAAATGATGACATAACAGATATATATAAGAAGATAATTATGGACTAATCACTGAGGGTTGCTAACGTGCCTGCCTAGAATTGTCATGTTAATAAGGAAGTACTGTAAACATATAGAAATTTGTCGGTATGAAATTTCGTGGTTTAATGAAAAACAACTAATTTGTTGACACGTAATTTCATGGATTTCAAATTTTCGGAGATGACTGACCGTCATAATAATTATACTTTTATTAAAACAACCAGAGTTGAATAACGAAGCATAATCTGCTAATCTGTGTTGACAGCAAGACTTGAGGTTAATGTGCACTGAAGCATGAAAGTGTTGCGGATAATTGTCGATAAGAGCGATAAGAGCGATAAAGCGGCGCACTTGTGGGTCCCAGCTCACTAATTGCCATCGATGTTGTTTTGACAATATTTGCACTTCTCAGCACAATCGGTGCCCTAGTAGAAACACTTGAGTAATAAGGTCCCCAAAATGTGTGAAAACCCTTATGTCTCTTTTAAATTTAATTTTCGCATATTGACATATATGATAAATCTGCAAACTGTTAATTTTACAATGTCACGTAAAAGAAATTTGTTTTTCTACACAATTTGTAATGCTATTTATTATATTTATTTACCATGATTAATTAAACGTACATTAACAATGATGAATAAAAAAAAAAGAAAAACTGATAGATATAGTGTAATGTGACCTACTGAAGTGAAGTATCTATTACAAAAACAAATATTTCGGATAATTGACAACACAAGAAAATGTTGGAAATGACCGATTTCGGATTAAAAATGTATAAATAATTGTTGGTACTTGAATTCGTGGATCAATGGACCAAGAAATCCACACGAAATTTAATGGTTTTACAGTACCTGATAGGTCAATTACTTGCTTTAATTTTGTTCGAAAGACATGAAATGTTTAATTAAATGTCTAACTTATGTTGAAAATGGTTTCATTCAATATAAAAAGTCAAATTGAAGTCTAATGATTGGATGAATATTCTTGAAAATAGGTTTTATGCGTATTGAAATGAATAAAAAAACACACACTTAAACATCATTATATATAAATTTTCTGATCAAAAGTCGTGTTCCTTTCTTTTGGCTTTCAGACTGATAACTTTAGTTGACAAACCCAGTATTTGCAAATGAATCTAATATATTATGTATTTATCTTTAAAAAAAAAATAATTTAGTCTTCTTCAGTAGCTACATTATTGGGTTGTATTATCATATTTGGTTGGATTTGTTGTATAATTCAGTCATTCACACTGCTAGTTCAATACTTGACGTCAAATTAGCCTTGTTGAACATTGGTTTGGAAATCATTGGCTAAAAGTGACCAAAATAATAGTAATAAATACCATTTTAGTTGTAGCAAAATACAATGTTGATCAGATAAAGACAGATATGCAGTAATTACTTCACTGAAGATATAAATGGTCCGAATACTGGGTGTCGACCAATAATACAATTAACAGTAATTGACTTTGTTGATGTTAATGTAAAATGAACATCACCAGATAATTGGAATTGTAAAGGTGATTGGGGTCTTTGATATAATAAGTGTGTCCTTCTGTGAGAAAATACATGCTAGGGTGCAGGGAAGGCTTGTTTTATTGTGATTATTAGGGGGAATTTTTCAAAATAAAATTTGTATGTGTATGTATTTTGTTTAAAAAAATTATCACTAATGCAATTATTGCTCATAAGTACCATACCATGTGATAATTATTGTCAACATTACACTTTCTTATAATTCTTGTATAGAGTTATATAAGGTAAACATCAATTTTAGATTCAAACAGATAAATAAATTATGATAAACAATGTAAATAAATTATGGATAAACAACATATGTCAGCAGTGATTTCTTTTGCTTTTTTTTTGTTACAGCCTGTTTCATTTGGATTGGGAAAATTAGCGCGATAAACCATGAAATTGGGAAAAATAGCGTGATATACCATGAAATTGGGAAACATTTCTAAGCATTATAAATAAATATGATGATAAGAACAGAATTAAAATTCAGTTTAGTGCATGTTTTACAGCATTTTTATAGTATTAAGTTCTGCTTTAATTTATTCTTACAATGAATACAATGTTTAGTTAATATCCTTCCACATGCATATTAAACTTGCAATAATCTATAGATTCCTAAAATTAAATACACCATTTATTCATAACCTCTTTAAAAATATTTATAAATTTCAGCATTTTTTTGTAAATTAAATCTCATATGGTGAAACATTAACAAATATTAACAAACACACCTCAGTGTTTTTGCTGAGTTAATGATTTAATGGAGTCAAAATACTATATTTAATTTGTTTACCTTTCATTATCTTGAAATTGACATCCTCAGTTCGATGCTCATCCTCAGTTCGATGCTATTTCAGTAAACTGTACAGTGTGACAAACATAATAAAGCAGAATATGCATATGAATCTGATTACCGTATTTTACCATGCATAGCGCGCAGTTTTTTACCTTCAAATTTCAAAATAAAAATTCAGTGCGCGTAATACATTGACACAATGCTTTACTGGTTGCTAAATTTCATAAAATCCATTTTGTATTGTAATTGTAAATCTTCACAATTACCGCCATTTTTGTATTGCAGAAAACTACACCCTATAATGTTATAGACTGAAGGGGCCGTTGTCGAAACAACAAAAAACAGGAAAGGGTCGGAATGAACGGGTTGTAACAGTTTTTACAAAAATTAAAAGATGAAAAATGTCTTTGTTGATGTTTTCACACTTCTTTATAGATTGTTCACTTAAAAAAATCGAGGTATATCGATCGCCGCGTCGTCGCGGTATTGTTTGTTTAAGTTTTTGTTGTCATGAAAACTCGTTGATTTACAACGCAAAACATCTTATTTGAACTGACGCTAATTATTTCAATCATATTTCTCAACTTCGCCTTTGCTTTATTTTGATAATTTAATCCAAAGTTTAATGTAAGCAATTCCGAAAATTTGCACTCTATGTGAATTGACAGTTTGACGTCATCAAAGGAAAGCCGCTTCCTGTCTGAAGCAATAAAGCGACAAGTTTCTCGCCGACCAAATTGGCTTCCTTTGTCTAGCAATCAACATGCCGAACCAATCGTGTGTTTGTTCCTCAATGACAATCGTCCATTTAAATAATAGCATGTGCAAAGCTCTGCCTTCGAACCTTTTGCAGAGAACGGAGGTGGAGTTTAACGGTTTATTGAGCAAGTGTTATACGTAAGTTGAGTTCCGATTTGCTGAAATTTTTCGGCCCTAAGCATTGAAACTACGAATACGTTTATCAATGATTTTCCGATCTCTGCATTGATATGCTACTGTGCGAGTATACTACGTAGGTTACAAACCAACAATAGAGATATAGACTTGTTTTATTTTCTTTCAATAGAGACAAACTCATGATATTTGTCTAATGACTACGCCGATAACGTCAACTGTATGGAATTGAGCGTTCGGGTGTATTGTTTGTCTGACTATAAATACTGATCAACTAGACGCAGTGAAGGCGCGAAATACCGGGTCAAACTGGATTTAATGGGGAGCATCTTTTAATGGGAAAATATTTAAGACGATGACAAGTAAAAATGAGATCCACGGACGATTTGCGTAAAATTTGACATTGCGGGTCTGCAGAAGACTATGTCATACGATTTTGTGAGCGGCAGGTAATGAAAATGTTACATTTTTCAAATGTGTGGAATAGGTAATAGTGGTTCGAATTTAACGCGCAGGGGTCTTGAAAAAACACGCGCAGTGCGCGGCAATAAGACATATACGGTGTTCTTGAGAGAATAATCTTAAAAATTGTCGAAAATATAGTGCTATGCAACTCATGCTCCTGATTGTATAAACGCTCCCTACTTTAAAACAAAAAATTAAGCGCCCGAAAAACTCGGATTAAATGATTTCACAATATAAGAATGGCGACCATTTTTGGTCCAATTTTCAGGTTTTTGGTCTTGAATTCTTTTTTTTCTCCATTTTGGCTTTAAAAAATCGCATGCGCGTTATTCATGGGAGCGCGCTATACATGGTAAAATACGGTATACACAGATCCACTCACATATAAATCAAATCATGTTTGTTTCTTTCCATTTTCGAACGATTTTCATCTTAAATGCTTTTACTTTGTGAGTCGGCTGAACTCTAATTTTCTTACACTGCCACTGGCTTCCGTGACGCACATTCACTGAGCAGATTTCTAATTTGTTGTTTTTTATCTAAAACGTAGTATTTTGCGTTTATTGACACACGCATTAAATTATTCCCTAATAACCATATGATATCTGTTGTTAATTTGAATGTTATTTATCATTTTCGCCGCTCATCGTAATTTCTTGTCTGCTTGCCGCCATATTGGACATGTGTAAAAACCGGCGTTGTCTATCGGGATACATCGACTATTGTCGGTATCCTCCGCAATATAGAGAGAGATGTGTGGATATATGTAGCAACGTCAAATCGTATTTATTCTGCTACATTCGCGAACAATACGTAAGTCAGCTGTCGTTTGGCGACGACTCTGCACTTGTTCTACGAAATTATCGCTAAATGATATTGTAATCTTATTGGCTTTATTGGGAATGTTCTGTCATTTTTTGGGAAATTTTGATCACATTTTTGGGAAAAAACATCGATTTTTGCAATTGGGAAGCAGCCGAAAATCGGCGGTTATTTTGGGCAAAAAAAATCACTGCTGTCAGGCATAAATTCATCGGGTCAGAGGAATCGGTTAAGTGTGTTTACACAAGTGCATAATGTGCTGAAACATAAAAGCAAAGAATTCATGGAAGAGTACAAGTCTAACAGAAATGTGAGTTTGCAGTTCCTGGAAATAGTCACAAGTGACAGTTGGTTGAACAATATTCTTCCCAGGTGGTGCACTGAGGCTATGGGTTGTGTGGTTCGTATTCTGACCCAATGACTTATTTGAATTGTGTTTTAGAAGAGTTTATCTAATCACTTGCTGTTCTTTAAACCAAAAAGAATTGTTTACAGCAAAGTAAAACCTATATACAAAGCTTAACCTGAAGTAGTCTTTTAACTGTATGCAAGTATAATATACAAGTGAACATGTAAACATGTATTATGTTAGACATTATCAAATTGTCATTGTTTTTATGCCCCCGGATCGAAAGATCGGGGGTATTTTGTTTTAAGCCTGTCTGTCTGTCTGTCTGTCTGTCTGTCTGTCTGTCTGTCTGTCTGCCTGCCTGCCTGCCTGCCTGCCTGCCTGCCTGCCTGCCTGCCTGCCTGCCTGCCTGCCTGCCTGCCTGCCTGCCTGCCTGCCTGCCTGCCTGCCTGCCTGCCTGCCTGCCTGCCTGCCTGCCTGTCTGTCTGTCTGTCCCAAAACTTTAACCTTGGTTAAAGTTTTGCAATAACTGTTGCATAATTGAAGATAGCAACTTGATATTTGGCATGCATGACTGTGTATCTCATTGAGCTGCACGTTTTTGAGTGGTGAAAGGTCAAGGTCATCCTTCAAGGTCAAAGGTCAAATATATGGCTTCAAAGCGGCGCAATAGGGGGCATTGTGTTTCTGACAAACACATCTCTTGTTCCTTGTGTTGTTTGTTGGTTGATATCAGCTGACCAACCATCTAAAAGGTGGTCACCTGCCTGAAGCAGCCATCTGCCTTAACCCTTTCCCACTTAGAAGTAAAGTGAAAATGGTTATGGGCAAACAGCATAAAACCAGAACAGCCTGCAAGTAAATTGCTGGCTGTTCAGTTTTTATGCTGTTTGCAACTCATCAATATCTAAGGGTTGGAAATGAAGCCTTTAAAATTTAAATCTAGTAAGAAAGGTATTTAATTAAATTTAAATTTCTAAGGGACTACAAATGCGTCAAAATACGTATCTAAGGGGTAAAGGGTTGTCAGCAACCTCTTGGACCACTTCCCTTTACTGGCTGCCTTACAATGGTTAGACTGTATAGCTTATGGAAAAGGATACCTGAAAGATTTTGGCATGTGTCTTCCAATAGAGCTTTGTCAGTCATTTGGAGTTTGCTAAGTGATGAAGGCACCTCTAATATACTGCTGAGTCATGGAGAACCAAAATTAATGGCTCTCTAAAATCAGGATATTGATGGTATTGATATTTGCTAGAATCTGCCATGTTCAATGATGGTCAGATTCTCTGATTGGTATTAAGTGATGCATCAGGTCATTTGCTCATGATCAGTGCAATGTAATATATCAATCAGATAATGGAAATAAAATTGGTGTATTTTTTTAGGTTCAGTTCTCATAATCACTAAGGCACTGGCAGGTCTAATTTATCTGGTGATGCATTAGTGCTTCGTATTGTTTTTATATAAATAACAGTATTTAATTAAACCTTCTTAAAGGGAAAAATGAACTTATCTGAAAGTCAGTGATGAATAATTTTGTGGTAATTTTTAATGCTACATTAATTAATAAAAACCTATAGCATTCTTACTTTGAAATATATCAAAAATGAGTGTTCTGTGGCAACGTCTTTATTCTAAATTGTATGACTTGCCTTCACCGGCTGAAAAAACTAAAAAGATGGACTTTGCAACAGCAGCGATATTACTGTTACAGGCTAAACGGAAAAAGTCTTCATCAAATATTAGGTAGGTGGTTTTATTCAATATTTTAGCGTTTGTTAAGTCAATTTTTAGCGGGATTGTTTTTATTTTCAACATTTTGCATAACAAGAGGGCTAGAATTTAACCACAATTTGTGCTTGTGAAATTTTGAAATTGTTTTTTTGTTATCAACTTGCAAATCTGAAAAGATACTGGCAATTGTGTTATGCCCAAGTTTTTTATAACTAGATAGAATGTTTAACTCCTGTCTATTTGTGTATGTGTGTATTCGGGTGAGCAGAATCTTTTTTGTCCGGCTCAAAAACTTTGTCGTTGATGACGGAGTTTCAAAATATACAGTCAAACCTGAGAACAGCGGTCAGTCAAGGGAAATGACCAAAGTGACCGTTGTCCACAGGTGACCGTTGAATTCGGATCACAATTTTAAGATGGTTTGTCAGTTGGTAGTATTGCTACGTCGTTACCCCACCCAGTCGTTTTCATACAGTGTAAAACAAAGGCTCATTGCCATTAACTAAGCATAATAACATAAATAACTTACGTGTGTACATTGAATAATACAGAATAAAATCTTATAGATTGATTTAATTTCATCTGGTTAAACTAAAGCAATGACTTTTTCTACGCTGGTATAATTGTTTACTCATGCATCTCCTTCATTCAGTAAATAAAGTTTGTCACGTGCCGTTGACGTAACGTCAGTACAAGTCTAAAAAGTGGATTCGCTGTCATAAACTGATAGTACGGTGTAATTGTACCGTTGAAAGTACCATGTACTAATTAGCAGTCATTTAATTAGCGATAATTCTTTTAAACGTGTCACAAACTCTGAAATATTTTCTTTTGAAGATACCCCCACAATTATCCCCGGAAAACAAACCGTCTCAACACCTTATTATTTGTTTACTCGCATCCGGCCGCTTTTATAATATCAAAGACAATTACCGCTTTCAGACGCTTTAACCGCAAAATAGACGGACAAATGATGTGCTGTGTTTTTAATTTTTGCGACTCGAGACGACTGATGCGTGACCATTGATTTCAGGTCAAACATGAATTTCAGAGTGGAATATAGTGGCTGTTGGCCGTTATGGCCAGGTGGCGGTTAAATTCAAGTGTAATATAGAGTGTTTTTCGTCCGGGGGGGGGGGGGGGGAGGGGGGGGGATTCCCCGTTGTCTGCAGGTGACTGGTAAATTCAGATGGTCGTTAGGTCAGTTTCGACTGTATAAGCATTTCAAGACAACATGTTGTCTGCAAACCCAATTATTCCTTGCATGTCAAAATTTTGAAATGGACTATATGTGGAGAAACAGTTATCATACACTTGTACAAACATACTTTGTTAAAATTTCACATTATGCCTGTCACACAAGAATTGTTTCTGTCTCCAGTGACATAAATATAATGCAATATTTAATGCATGGTCAGAGTTTGTTAATTCTGCCAATGAGAATGTTAATTTAATTCTTGTCTGTGGTTTAGTAGGAAACATCATTGATTTAAAGAATCTATAATTCACTGTTTAATAACAGTGAAAATTATCTATTATTTTTTCTGTTTTACGGTAAAATGACGTGATTTTTTACATCATGATGTTATTACTCCAAGGAAATCATCCCTTTGAACACTTATAAAATTTAAATTAAGGATTGACAAAACAATAAATGAAAAGAAAATGTATTGATTTGGGGAAAATCATCAATTTCTATTGACTGGTTATCAAAGAAAATATGATAATATACCACAAAGAATTATCATGTATTTAAATTTGCTGTAGCACTGTCCTTATACTGTCCTTATAAGTAGATTGCTTTGCTTGGGCAGGTTTTTTTAATCATTTACCATTGTAATTTTTAGAATCGGCTGAAGTACTTTAAGTTACTTTGTGCGTTTATTGCGCCGTATGATTATTGTCTTTATATTAAACAATCAACAAACATATTTGTTTTGGGTTTTAGTTTTACGACAACATGTATTAGCATATAAGCATATTGAATGTGTCTGGCCAAGTAAGTTCGTTTCCCGCCCATAGTGTATGTATTTCACACATTAACAAGGTCACGTAATTATGTACAATTATTTTCCCTTCATATCGAGACATCAAGAAGACCAGGCAGCTGTTTTCGCACCTACGAATGGTCAAGGCTCCAGCAGATGGTGGCTTTATAATTGCTTGCTATACTATTTTAGCTGAGACAATTAGCAGTTTGAAGCCACATCCATAATCACCGCTTAATTGTTGTTTTGTTAATTATCAGCTTATTATAACTATTGTTTGACTATGCGTATATAAAGTCGTTTCATTTTCATTTATATTATACAGTTGATATCGCTAATCATTACCCGATAATCCCATATATTCCAGTTTTAAAGCCAATTCCGGTAAATATTTACGATAAAAGTGCTCAAGACACGCAAACATATGCAATTATTCTACAGTATCAAATACATGTTGGCATTTGTTACTATTTAAAGATGTAATGAAATAACGCCCAATCAGGGCGGATTTTTTTTATGTCTCCCACTATAGTAGTGGGGGACATATTGTTTTTGCCCTGTCTGTTGGTTGGTCTGTTGGTTGGTCGGTTGGTTGGTTGGTTGGTTGGTTGGTTTGCGCCAACTTTAACATTTGCAATAACTTTTGCAATATTGAAGATAGCAACTTGATATTTGGCATGCATATGTATCTCATGGAGCTGCACATTTTGAGTGGTGAAAGGTCAAGGTCAAGGTCATCCTTCAAGGTCAAAGGTCAAATATATGGGTCAAAATCGCTCATTTAATGTACACTTTTGCAGTATTTCAATATTCAAGATAGCAACTTGATATTTGGCATGCATGTGTATCTCATGGAGATGCACATTTTGAGTGGTGAAAGGTCAAGGTCAAGGTCATCCTTCAAGGTCAGATGTCAAATATATGTGGCCAAAATCGCTCATTTTATGAGTACTTTTGCAATATTGAAGATAGCAACTTGATATTTGGCATGCATGTGTATCTCATGGAGCTGCACATTTTGAGTGGTGAAAGGTCAAGGTCAAGGTCATCCTTCAAGGTCAAATATATGGGTCAAAATTGCTCATGTAATGTCACTTCTGCAATATTGAAGCTAGCAATTTTATATTTGAAATGCATGTGTATCTCATGGAGCTGCACATTTTGAGTGGTGAAGGGTCAAGGTCAAGGTCATCCTTCAAGGTCAAACATCATATAGGGGTCAAGGTCATCCTTCAAGGTCAAACATCATATAGGGGGACATTGTGTTTCACAAACACATCTTGTTTCCACTGAACACGCGTAAATCGCCTGATGTTTTTATACAACACAAAATACACCCACACTTTCCATGTGACGTTCTACATGTCTGCATAATTTTCACGCGCTTTTTATGGAGACAAAAGATAGTTTAGCACTGTTTATTTGATGCTAGAATTTGTTAATGTCGCATTAGCATTTAAATTCGGAAGCGTGTTTCGGATTACAAATTTAATAAAGTTCATTTGAGCATCGAACGAATCATTCACATCGTGCATAATTAATTGAACAATAATTTGTTAAAGCGCATTACGTGCCATATCGCTAATTAAAACGTGAAAATAATAACTAAGAAAGTAGCGTAAATCTAGGTTTCTACACTACACAAATGTATATGTAGGTGTATATCTTTTCACACGATCCGCCCTGCATGTACGTGGCGGATTTACTCCGCAAAAGTACGCGAGGTTAATATAGACTCGGTGTCATTGTTCGGATTGATGCCGAGTGCCTCGGCAATACGCCGCGTAAACACGACGCGGCCGCCACGTACTAACGATTCTTGCCGTGGCGTGTTTGAGGATTATGTTTGTTTCGCATTGGCTATACTGTAATTTTAAGTTTTTACTATTTTGTCATTAAAGTGCATGTAAAGCCTCTGAACGCTAAATTTCTGCAGTAAATTTTATTTCAGTGAAGCACAGGCTATTCAGAGACACATTTTATCTCTGGTATAAAAGTTTTCATTGAAAGAAAAGCTTTTGTAAATAAGTGAAGCGCAGGCTAATCAGGGACTCATTTTTTCTCTTGAATAGAAATTTAAATTGAAAGAAAGTCTGTTCTAAACAAAATTCCAGTCTAGGCAGAGAGTGTGGTCCTTGATTGGCCTGTGCTAATTAATAATACTAATACTTAATGTACATGCATTAAGCCCCGTTTTAATAGAGACCGGATCAAATAATAATGGTACATTTAAGCGTGGGAGGTAACTATTGCCAAATTATTCGGACATTATCAAGATTCCGAGTAATTAGCCACAATGTTTGCTCAGGCATGAAGCTTGCATCTTGGTACTGAAGTCAAATCAATTAATCAGCAATCTCATGTACTGCTGCAATCTACAGAGCCATGCTCAAAACATAAATCTCTTGCGGCACATGTGACAACTGATTGTTACAGATCAGGATTGTTTCAGGCATCATGTGTGTGCTGTGATTTATCTGTTGTGTTGATTGACAATTTTCCTGAATGGATGTCTGGAAAGCCCTCAACTTGATCCATTCAGTGAAACTATTTGTCTATATGTGTCAGAGCTTGGCCAATCAAATGTTCTCGCTGCGATAACAGCTTCGAAATTGCCTCAATCCCAGTCCACGGAACCCAATTCTTAGTATTTGGGAGAAGCAAATATAGGCTTAATTAAACGAGTTTGCTTAAGTTGACGTCACAGGTTGTTGGGATTGACTTGCCTTATGCAACAGAAAATTGGCTCGTTAAGATACATTGAACATTGACAGGGTTTGGGGTTGAGAGGTGATAACATTCTTATTACACCCCACTGTGTAGTCTGAAATGGAATGGTGATTCTCCTAAACACAGTAAAGCAGTTTATGTGACCTAAGTGTTTGTCTCCATAGCCATTAAGGCATCATAATGCCTCAATCTGAATTATTCGGTACTTTTTTGGACAAGACAAAACTATAAAATGCTGAGACTACGTCAGAAAGTGCACATAATATTGCATTGCTCAAAATATGAAAAAATCACAGTGAATGTGAGTCATCAAAAATAATGGGAAATATTTTTATTGGTAAAATTGCCTTTCTTAATATGACGAGAGTTTTTTTTACACTGAGGAGACACAGTAAAACAGACGTATTGTTTAATATTCCCAAGAGAACAACAAATAATGTCACATCCTTAATGAGTGCTTTATACCAGCGAACTAATTCCAGTTCTGTCCCACAACTTAATGCCAATGAATGATCAGAAAATATAATTTATAGTTATGGTTGTTGTTGGTGTGGTGTATGTGATTTGTACTTTTCATGATTATGATCACGTCATCATGCCAACCCCTGCGTAATCAAAGCAAAAAATTAGCAAAATGTTTGCAAAACATCTTGTTTACTGAGCAGGTTGTTGATTTAACTTGAACTAGAAATACTATTTTTATTACAGGCCTTATTAATTTTCCAATCCTTTATTTAACTGAGTTATATTTTTTTTAAATAAACAACAACATCAACATATTTATAGTTATTTTTGATATAGGGACTAATTTTGTTACTTGGTATTGTGGCATAACTATTATTTAAGTAAACAAAAATGTGTTTCTAGTCTACAAGCAAGAATTGAATTTTAAAGGCCATATTTATGCTTCTGTCTTTCTTCCGGCTATGTAGTGAAACCACTATCTACCTTAAGACAAAATTTAATACCATTCCCCTTAGCATCCTTTCAAGTTCTGGGAGTCAGCAGGAAAGGAAGTCCTGGTCAAGTTGTTAGTTAGGGCACTTAGTTTTATCTTTTGGTTTACGAACCCACCAATTTATTTAAAAAAGCTTTGAAATAAACAAAAAAATGTCTTTTATTTTATTTTCTTCACTGCCAATTTACTGACAATTATACAATAAATCAAAAGAGACTATTTTTACTGTTGCCAAATTTGCAAACAGGTTTAACCCAGCAAAATTAAATGTGTAACAATGAACATTTTTGTGGAAAAATGTATTATATAGATTAATGCATGTCCTTATTCACTTGTACCTCTGAATTTAATTTAGTTCATAAACATGTGTAATACCTTGTCATTCAACATGTATTTTTAAGGTTACTGACCTCAAATGACATTCATGAGAAAACTGAGAGTCTCATTACTCCAAAGGTCAATGTCACACTTAGAGGTCAAAAGAAAAATTTAGACATAAACAGCATGTTTTTAAATGAGCTGAGTTTTGAGATAAAAGTTGAATGTGAGGGAGCCCATGCCCAATGGACACATGCCTCGTTTAAGGTAATCTCATCAAAGCTTATCAAATGGGAAAACACATATTTGTTCTTATGATGGAGTAATAAATGTTGAATTTTAAATGTTATTTTTATTTGTATTCCCACCTGCTATGGCCACCTCCACGTAAAGCAAGGAATAAAAATGAATGGCCTTTAAATTAGTTTGTCTGTATTTTATGTCAGACCCATAAGTCTTGTATTCATGATGGAATAAGAAAAAAGTTGTCACAAGATACCATTAAATCCATATAGTTTGTTGCATGCGAAAAAACATGCCGCTCACTAAAAGGTTGAAGTCACAGTTGACACTTAAAATTTTTGCATATTTATGCCCCCCCTTCGAAGAAGAGGGGGTATATTGTTTTGCACATGTTGGTCGGTTCTGTCCGTCTGTCCGTCCACCAGATGGTTTCCGGATGATAACTCAAAAAGGCTTAGGCCTAAGGAACATGAAACTTCAAAGGTACATTGATCATGACTGGCAGATGACCCCTATTGATTTTCAGGTCACTAGGTCAAAGGTCAAGGTCACAGTGACTCGAAATAGTAAATGGTTTCCGGATGATAACTCAAGAATGCTTAGGCCTAGGATCATGAAACTTCATAGGTACATTGATCATGACTGGCAGATGACCCCTATTGATTTTGAGGTCACTAGGTCAAAGGTCAAGGTCACAGTGACTCGAAACAGTAAAATGGTTTCTGGATGATAACTCAAGAATGCTTACGCCTAGGATCGTGAAACTTCATGACCAGGCATTGAAGAATTTTTCCAGAGTCACTCGCCCTGCAGGGCGAGTAGGCCTGACAATCCACTCGCCCTTCACTTCAATATACTTGCCCTGCATTTAAACAAAATATATATCTATATTTATGCCCCCCTTCGAAGAAGAGGGGGTGTATTGCTTTGCTCATGTCGGTCGGTCGGTCGGTCGGTAGGTCGGTCGGTCGGTCCGTCCACCAGGTGGTTGTCGTATGATAACTCAAGAACGCTTGGGGCTAGGATCATGAAACTTCATAGGTACATTGATCATGACTCGCAGATGACCCCTATTGATTTTGAAGTCACTAGGTCAAAGGTCAAGGTCACAGTGACCCTAAATAGTAAAATGGTTTCCGGATGATAACTCAAGAACGCATACGCCTAGGATCATGAAACTTCATGGGTAGATTGATCATGACTCGCAGATGACCCCTATCAATTTTGAGGTCACTAGGTCAAATGTCAAGGTCACGGTGACCCGAAATAGTAAAATGGTTTCCGGATGATAACTCAAGAACGCATACGCCTAGGATCATGAAACTTCATGGGTAGATTGATCATGACTCGCAGATGACCCCTATCAATTTTGAGGTCACTAGGTCAAAGGTCAAGGTCACAGTGACCCGAAATAGTAAAATGGTTTCCAGATGATAACTCAAGAATGCATACGCCTAGGATCATGAAACTTCATGGGTAGATTGATCATGACTTGCAGATGACCCCTATTGTTTTTGAGGTCACTAGGTCAAAGGTCAAGGTCACGGTGACCTGAAATAGTAAAATGGTTTTCGGATGATAACTCAAGAACGCATACGCCTAGGATCATGAAACTTCATAGGTAGATTGATCATGACTCGCAGATGACCCCTATTGATTTTGAGGTCACAAGGTCAAAGGTCAAGGTCACGGTGACCCGAAATAGTAAAATGATTTTCGGATGATAACTCAAGAACACTTTTGCCTAGGATCATGACACTTCATAGGTACATTGATCGTGACTCGCAGATGACCCCTATTGATTTTCAGGTCACTAGGTCAAAGGTCAAGGTCACAGTGACAAAAAGCGTACTCACACAATGGCTGCCACTACAATGGACAGCCCATATGGGGGGCATGCATGTTTTACAAACAGCCCTTGTTATAGTTATGATCAACTAGAACCTTTTTAACCTACGTAACATAGTGACACTAAACTGCAAACAAATTAACTACAGTATCTGATGCAGTGCCCCAGGTAAGCTGGGTATCTGCGTCTTTCACCCCATCAAAATGTTTAAAAACGCAAAGAAATACAATATCATGCGAATTGAAAACGCAACCAATTTGACATTTACGCAAATTCGTTAAATTTAATGCGTATGATACAAAAGCTTCGATCAACAATGCTTTGCTAATTTTCAGTATTTTCTCTTTGGAATTATTATCGTTACGCAGGGACGTTTTCATTCAGCAAGCGCCTGGATGTCGGAGCAGGACAAAAGTCAAAGTTATTCAAACGCTCTGCGGACTAGATTTCATAGTTAAATAAAGCATCTTACCAAATTATTTACGATGACATACATGCGTTTTCAATCTGACTTAATACATCATTCATTTTGCATGTATTTGTAAAGCGTATGTACTTTCATTAGGATGCGAAATACTTTTCTCAATACTTTCCGCTTCTCGTTTTGATGACCTTTCTTTCTGTTCCCTGTCTCCACCACCTTGCAGATATTTTAAAATAGAACTCTTTTCCATGCTGAGTTTTAATATTTCAGACAAACTTTTACTGAAAGACACGCTTGATTGACAAATGGTTACAATATGGTAAATTTTGGCTATAAGGCTTCTGATCATGAAATATTCTGTTAATTAATAATAATTGTTGCTGTTTATTTTTAATAAAATATAAGAAGTATTTTAATTAACCAGGTATGTATTGTTTTTTATTGATATTTACATTAAAATGAAACTTTATTCTTCACGGAATGACCAATATATTTAACTGTTTTTTCACTTTTAATAGATTTGCTTAGAGCAATGACACCTACGAAAAAAGCGCAGCCGATTTCGAGAATTATTTTTCTGTGCCCGTGACGTCTTTTTTAATTGTCAAAACGAAAGTGCAGTTTCTTTTTGTACTAAACCTATTTTTTGTTCGTTTGAAAAATTGTTCGCAATTTGTATTGATGTGGCAGGATTTTTGGAACTTAATTTATATTTCTCAACTTGAAAAACAGCACTCGCCCGGTTGGTCGAGTATTTAACAAACTTGACTCGCCCGACCGTCAACTGCACTCGCATATGCGAGCGGTCGAGTGGATTCTTCAATGCCTGATGACTGGAAGATGGCCCCTATTGATTTTAAGGTCACTAGGTCAAAGGTCAAGGTCACAGTTACTTGTAGGGCTGTCACGATTCACCGGTATATCGGTATATTGCGGTGCATGTCGTGAAAAAAATCGCACCGCGGTATGGCGTTGCCGCACCGGTTTTTTAATATTATTATATTAGCACAGATATAAATACATTACATAATTATTTTGATATAGATATCGTTTTGAAAAATGTAGAAGCGATTCAAAAGGGCTAAATAAATAATCCGTTAATATCCAGGTTAAGCAAGCGCTTCCACTGGTAGATGTTTAACTTTCACGTTTAAAATACGGCCATGTATGGGTCCGTACCTTTTTTGAAATTAGGGACAGATTTCCTTTGCAAATAAGTTCATAATTATCCAAAAGATGTTTATTCTATTTCTTATTTTCTTTCTTTAGTATATCGATCGTTCAAAGCATGGCACTTCTGAATCATGTTATCTTAAGATTCTGAATAAGTCGAGGAAGAGTCAGAACGCTATGGATTTTCAATACTGGGCCCGCTGACTCCGCATTTTGAACATGCCCTTGAAGCGTTCGATTTACACAGATCGTAGTCACAGCTATTGTAAACAACATGGCGGAAATTTTAGAAAAAGACGCGAACAATAACAATGACTACTTCTATCAAGTTTATTACAGTTTCTTTTACAGTTTCTAGTCATACTATGATACCAGTGTTTTCTGATTATTGAGTTTAATAAAGTTTGTAAAACTTGTTATTCTGCTGTTTTCTTCACAGATTCATATTCTGTAAAATATCGCGGTACGTACCGCGATACAGTGTTGCTGTACCACGATATACCGCGGTACGCTCACGGCGTATCGTGACAGCCCTAGTTACTTGAAATAGTAAAATGGTTTCTGGATGATAACTCAAGAATGCTTACGCCTAGGATCATGAAACTTAATAGGTACATTGATCATGACTGGCAGATGACCCCTATTGATTTTCAGGTCACTAGGTCAAAGGTCAAGATCACAGTGACTCAAAACAGCAAAATGGTTTCCTGATGATAGCTCAAGAATAATTAAGCTTAGGATCATGAAACTTAATAGATAAATTGATCATGACTGGCAGATGACCCCTTTTGACTTACATTCTTTTTTTTTAAATAAAAATTGTATCTGATATTTCACTTTATTTTGCATAATGGGTTTTCTAAATTAGTTTACTAAATGATCATCATGTCAATACAATGTGTTGCACACAAAAGCCAGCTTCAATGTTCAAGGTCAAGGTCAGATGTTAGGTTAAAATTATTAATATGGCAAGTTACAAGGTACTATGCATGATGGGCACTGAATTCAGCATAGCTGTCTAACCCATTATTTTGGCCTTTATTGACCTTATCAGCAGAAACAAGTTTGTGGAGAAATTTCCCGGCCTAATTAGACCCAAATGTATAAATCCATGATTGCATGGGCTAATTTGAGAAAATTACTCCAAATCTTGTTACTGGAAAAAAAGGTATAACAAGGGCTGTTTGTAAAACATGCATGCCCCCATATGGGCTGTCAGTTGTAGTTTTTTGTCACTGTGACCTTGACCTTTGACCTAGTGACCTGAAAATCAATAGGGGTCATCTGCCAATCAAAATCAATGTACCTATGAAGTTTCATGATCCTAGGCCTAAGCATTCTTGAGTTATCATCCGGAAACCATTTTTCTGTGTCGAGTCACTGTGACCTTGACCTTTGACCTAATGACCTGAAAATAAATAGGGGTCATCTGCCAGTCATGATCAATGTACCTATGAAGTTTCATGATCCTAGGCCTAAGCGTTCTTGAGTTATCATCCGGAAACCATTTTACTATTTCGAGTCACTGTTACCTTGACCTTTGACCTAGTGATCTGAAAATCGATAGGGGTCATCTGCCAGTCATGATCAATGTACCTTTGAAGTTTCATGATCCTAGGCCTAAGCGTTCTTGAGTTATCATCCGGAAACCATCTGGATGACGGACTGACCGACGGACGGACCGACATGTGCAAAACAATATACCCCCTCTTCTTCAAAGGGGGGCATAAATATGTGAGTCCTAGCTCTTAACATAACTTAAGACTTATTACTGGAAAATCAAATGTGAATCAGTACTATCTCTGAACATGGAATAATTAAATTAATTGACTGTTTTATATTCCAAGCTTAACCGTTTAAGGCTCTTTGTTTATTATTTAAACTTATTTGTTATTATAAAGTTATTTTACTATTTTTCCATCAAAATCTTCAATTAAGACAAGGCCAGTATTTGCCTAATTAATCCCATTGCTCTTGAAGAAATACATGTTAACATTGTTATGTGTTTTATACACAGCTAATCAGTGTGTACTATAATGTGCTTTCAAGTTTTGACAACCCCTACGAAATGTTGTTCTGCAGTTCACGAATAATTCGTGAACAGTTCATGAACTGTTCGTGAACTGAGTTCATGAATTGTTCACGAATAGTTCGTGAACAGAAAATGAGCCACATCTGTGAAAAGTTCTTGAAATTTTAGTTCATGAACTGTTCATGAACACTAATGGCATGAAGTGTTCATGAAATATTCTTGAAACCTAATGGCATGAAGTGTTCATGAACTATTCTTGAACCCGTGTGGCATGAAGTTTTCATGAACTATTCTTGAACCATAATGGCATGAAATGTTAATGAACTATTCATGAACATCAATGGCATGAAGTGTTCTTGAACAGTTCATGAACAACACAATTCTTGAAAAATTCTTCAGGGTTTTGCTGTTCACGAACAGTTCATGAACATTTTCCTTCTATTTTTCAATGGCTCATTTTCTGTTCACGAACTGTAAGTGAATAGTTCATGAACCATAGTTCTTCAAGAGTTCATGAACTGAGCTGGCATGAAGTGTTCATGAACTATTCACGAACAAGAATTTGTCAATTTATGCAAAGGTTATCATAAGTGTTACTAAAGCTCAACAAACAGGTCAGGGTAAGAAGAAACAAGTCTTGTATTAGCACTTAACATATTGATAGCAACATATAACAATAATTTAAATATAACACTAATAACTGAGATACAAGTGGTTTGATAATACTCTTTAAATTTCATAATACAACTTTGCACTATATGTTCATGAATAATTCATGTATTGAAAAGATTATTAATAGTCTCATTTTCAGTTCAAGAATCATTTACTAATCAATGGTTTCCCTGAAATGGTTACACTTACAGTGCCAAATAACTTGAAATGGAACCAATGGCTGATCAGTTCAGCCGGTAATTTATTAAAGACTTACATTTTCAAATATAACATAAACCATGTGCCTTCCGTTTCAACGTCCTGTGCACACAATATTCTTTCTTTGTAAAAACAGCAATGCAATGTACATTGAGTTCTTGATATCATCTTAAACTGTTCTTGAAATAAGATGTCCTTAAAACGTTCTTAAACTTGTCTTTTAAGTCTTCCAAGAACAATGACAGATCCTTTTAAGAACATATTGGATTCTTAAAAAGTCCATCATACGTTCAAAAACATTGTGTAGACCTGTTTAAGAACATCAGAAGGAAACATGTTGTTAAAAAAGTTCTTAAAGTGTTCATGAATAGTTTAAGAATAATTCAAGAACAGGAAAGGTCCTTAAAAAGTTATTGAAGTGTTCCTGAAGGCAGTTCTTGAACAGTTCTTGTACAAATGTTCTTAAAATTCTCTAGAACAGGTCAAGAACTCTAACTTACAGTGGTGAAAGTACTGTGCATATTCATACTAACTTCACAGGTTTCACAAATCTACAAGATTTGTATGCTAGACATTTCAATATTACTTTCAAAAATATGTATGAAACATCTAGCACAAAGGAATTCATGAATTATTCATGATGGATCCTTAAAGTCTGTCTCAGAAAAGTCATTAGAAATACTTGTGCATGAAATGTTTATCACTAAGTATTTATGGTTAGATGAAGAACTGTTCATGAACTTTGAAATGTTCAACTATAATTCATAAACAGTTCATGAACATGTCTTAAGAACAGTTCATGTCCAAAAGTTCATGAACCAAGCTAAGGAACTTTTTCAGAACCGTTCATGAACAGTTCTTGATTGGCTTGAAGTGTTCATGAAATCATGAACAACATTTCGCCGGGGAAATTACAAAAAATAAATTAAAAAATTAACAGATGTGTTTTAGTTAAAACAGGTTTTTGACATACACAAATATTTGACTTATTTATTCTTACCATATATATTGACTCATTTTGATCTTGCAGAATGCACTGTGTCCATTTAAAATATGGTATTTAATAATGTTTAGTAAAATAACCAAAGATGAAATATTCAATATTGAAGTTAAAGCACCAAATATGCTCATTTACAAACCTTATATATACATCCATGTTGCATCTATACATATAAGTAATGGAATGTCATGAGCTAGAACGTGCACTTACTCATTCTACTGATTTTAGTATTTTGTGTTATTCTTGTTAACTTTAATTAGAATGTCAAATTTACAATCCCATAAAAAATACAGGGAACAATGTTTGTGCTATAAACAAATGTCTTGTTTGGAAGGGAATGTTTTAAATATAGTATAGTCTTTTTTCTGTGTTGGTAAACTTAGATTTTATGATTTCTCAACAATTTAGCCTGACCGAAGGTTGGCATGAACTCACTGACTGGCAGGAAATGAAATCAGACGTCAGCGCCTCAAGAATGTTTGATCAACATTGACATGTTTCAGTGCAAATGTTAAGGCCATCCTGTTTGTAATTACAAGTCCTCTATTCTGAGCTTGTCCTTTTTTTGCTTGCTTGTCAATTGTTGAGAGGAGTTTTTGCAAAATATTTTCTTTTAATTAGCATTTTATAATCATCAAAAATTCATCTTAACAACAGAACTTGGTCTTGATCTTTTAATATTCCATCAAATATTTCACATTAAGATAATAATTATAAACATGATATAAAACCAATAATATTAAGTTGAATTATAGGAGACTTAAGTTAGTTTGTATCTTGCATTTTCACATTTGTAGTCCTTACTGTTTAAAGAGAGGAAAACTAATTATTTTACAAATGAATAAAATATAATGAAGCGTTCATTTTGAAATACGCTGCATACTTGTGGTGGTTGTTATATTGACTCCTATTTAAACATTGTTTGTTGCCACTGCAATCATGCTAATAAAGAGACAGTTGGTAGTTCAGACATTTTAATTGCAACATTTCAGAATTTATTTTGTTTGCATTTTGTTATTGAGCTGTTTTGTTGTCTCTTTTCAAAGTTATGATATTTTGTAATTCATCTGTGAGTTACAAACTTTTTGTTATTTGAAGGATGATGCTAGATAGTGTTGTTCTATTTTCTATTGCACAAGTGTTGCTGAATTATACCTTTTTTAAATAACACCTGTTGCATTTTGTTTGTTAACACATCACTTTGGGATTGCAAACTGACTTATATGTTATTATGTTCAGGGTACGATGCTGTCTGGTAATCTTGCGCAGTTAAGGGTCAATTGGTTTAAAAACATGTTCTTTTATAAATTGACAACATAATATCTAAATTTATTATGGAAATAATAAATTCATGTGCTTATTAACACAAAAATATCTGATTTATTCAGTGAAGAACTGTCCGATTTGATTTCAAAACAAACATGACTCTACTCATTTTAAAACTATCACAGTGTCCGGTAATCTTGCGCACTTTCTGTAATGACCTCGTTTAGGCAAAATTGTAGACATTATGGTGTCCAATTATTGACAAAAAAACATTCCAGAAAAATATTTTTAAAATCAGTTTGTAAAACCATTGAAATTAAATGTGGATTTCTAGTGCAGTTTTTGTTCACTACAAATCAACAAATAATATAGTCACTAGTAATAGTGTACAATTAATAAAAAAGTACCGGTATGCGTGAAAATAATGTTTATGCATAACGGGTTTGATTTTACCACGATCATGCTTCCATAGTTTACAGAAAATATCAAAACTAGGCCATTGCGCATGCTGAGATCATACCAAATTGGTTTGACAGAATGGCGGGAAATAATGACTACAGGAAATAATTGACTATGTCGGTCTGATGCGATATATTTTCATGGCCAAAAATACCATAACTGATCGGATATTGTGCAATGGAATGCTAAATTACACGTTGGATTTATGAATTCTTAATTGAAGTATGAAAACGCTAAAGAG
The DNA here is from genome assembly GCF_020536995.1 of Dreissena polymorpha. Classification (NCBI taxonomy): domain Eukaryota; kingdom Metazoa; phylum Mollusca; class Bivalvia; order Myida; family Dreissenidae; genus Dreissena; species Dreissena polymorpha. The sequence continues at coordinate 119,415,259 of NC_068356.1, read as the reverse complement.
AGCAGGGAATTTGTGATTCATTTCGAATTTTTCGTAAGTGGGCCAGTGTTTATGATGTCTAGATAGGGATGACGCAACCAGTGTTTAAATGTAATGATCGAATTTTATTTTGCATGGAATACGTACATTTTAAATCCTTTAATTATTAAAAATGTGAAATTCCATCTTTCATCACTAAAGAAAACCATTTGTCGTCTGCGAGATTCGCAAATGCAGAGTGCGCAAGATTACCGAACTTAACTGTATGCCAACTTAACATTATGAGAGTTTCTTTCCACTGTTCAGTTATACTGCTTTTTTCTTTACTGGAGTAATTCATATATTCGCTTTCTTATACAATAGAGTGAAATAATTTGTTATTGAATGTGTTCATAGTAGTATTTACATTAATTTTTTATTCTGCTTTTATTTCAAGCCACATATATGTGGAAGTATAAACTCCTGAAATACAATACCAAAAATGGTTTGATTCACGACAAATAAAAATTACATTAAGTAATAAAGATATATATTACACAATCTATCTGTTGACATGACCAATATCTGAGGTTTGATTGTTGATCATGATTCCATATCAATCCCATGGTTAAACTGATTGGTTGCTTAATGATAACGTGGAATGTGTTTATGATTTTGCAGCCATTTTGCATTGAGTCATATATAGAATGTTATTTCACAATCATTTATTGGAGTGGTGATCCTCGTCATTTTCGTTGATTATGATGATGTGATGTTTGTTAATCTACTTGTTGTCAGAGAAGGACATTGCATTAATTGCAAGAATTGAATGTTTGCTTTGGATTCCACAATGTCAACAGTTCTTAGGAAATAACAACAATCTGTTGAGATACAAAGATTGAATGCAAGAGACATCTGTGGATGAGTGGTGTTCCATCTTCCTATTGATGCTGCCACAGTTTGATTGTCGCCTAGCCACTATTGGTGATCTTTCTGTTGCCTGTCTGTTGAATATACAGTTACAGTGCCATATCAGATAGTATCAGCAACACTTCTCATTGAGATGTTACATTATTGTATAAAGTACTGAGATTTATTTCATAGTGCTATTGTATTATAACTCGAAGCAAAGGATATGAACTAAATGACATTGTGCTTCTTTGTTAAAAAACAAATTAAACTGTGAAGTCAGAACTCATAGATTGCTATTCTTAGAATAACTTCACCAACATTCAATTGACATTGACTTTACCTTGGTATTGTTTCTTTAGAAATATTACATACTTTGTCATTCAAAGTGCATGTGAATAGTGGACTTAACAACTCAACATCAACATTTGGACTGTAGATTATAACCACAAGAAGCTATAATTTACACATTTGTGTTCGCAACCTTTGGACATCGACTTCGATGGTTATAGAGATGAAGTTTCGCACAACGTGTCGGGTGGTGACACTCTTTATGGGCTTGTTCAAACGCAACCGTAGCAAGCCTTTGTTCTCTTGCATCACAAAACAGTAAGTAATACTTTGCAACATCATTACTTCAACTTCCAGTCAAAAACAGATTAAAAAAAGTTTGAAATAAAGATAGCTTGGATCTCAAAATTATTCTATGTAAAATTATTACAGTAAAATATTGCTTGTGTGAAAGTGGTAAATAATAAACCTCTATTGCATTATTTAATGACGCAGATTGCATCTGTTTGTTTACATTTGGTATTGGTATTATAATCAAACAAACAAATGAAAAGCAACTTCACTGTCTTGTCTGCAGCTCAGAAAATGCCACCATGTAATTATTGTTAGCAATTTTTAACAGTTGGAAATTGCACATGCAGGTGTATAAGGGAACATGCCTGTTCAGCAAAAAAAGTGTTAAAGCATGGGCTGCCAATCTCAGTCTCAATCAGGATTTGAAAATTAAAAATGCACAAGCAAATATTTGTGCAATATTGGCCTGGGAGCCTGGGACCATGTTTCAGATTTAAACATACTGAAATTTTGCAACAAGATTATTGTAGTATTTTACAGAAAAAAGGAAATCTGAACCAAAAAACAAATCAAATTATTTTGAATGCGCTGAGGATTTAAAAATATAAGATGTGTACAAACAGTAGAGATAAAGAGAGGAGAAGAAAGTAGTAAATTTGAGGTTTATTGTGAAGTTATAATATCAAATAAAAGATTATGCATTTTACGCCCAGTGTTTGGTTTTGAGATTATTGTTGTTATGGGTACTTTCAAAAACAGATATTACAGAATGTTGAACTTAAGCTCTGGCGATTGAAAGGCAGCTTACAACAAAATGCAGCTATCAATAGAATGATTCTTGAGTTTTGTATTTATAAAGAATCACATTTTCTTTAGCTATAGGAAGTGTAAGTTGTTGGCATTTTTTGTAAAATATTGATATATATGTTTATATTTTAAACACCACTATGAGTTTGAGAAGTGTATTGTTGAGGAAAACTTGGCCATCGGAATGGCAGCAATCCCAAATGTTCTAGCGATAATAACTAGAACTTCTTGCAACATGTTATACATTTTGCATTGCGTACTGTGCAGGCATTGTATTAATTAATTGACACATAAATTGAGAGATTAACCGAGACTTTCCTAAGTTGAAGGTTGATCACAATTTCATTGACTGCAAACTCCTTAAGGGCTCACACACGAGAGATGACGTAGTTTCCGCAGCCGAATGATCAGTTTTTAGAGTTGACAGAGCGTTGTGAGGGTATAGAATCTTTGAGGAATATTGAACATGGGAGGGCAAGATGAGTGTGTGGGCCCTTAAGGATTTTGCAGTCGATGAAATTGTGATCAACCTTCAACTAAGGTAATTCTCGGTTAAAATCTCTCAATTTCATCTCCTGCATAACTCCCCAAATGGGCCCCACACGAGATTTTAGAGAATTCCTCAGAGATTCTGTTGTATAAGGTGTATAAAGCATAAGAACTAATTAGTTGACAATCACTTTCTATTTGTACTAAAAAATAACTAAGTAACTATGATTATGTGAAATATATACAGTGATTTGTATCATCTGAAGTTGTATTTTGACATGGATAATCTAGCAAAATACATACACATAAGATATCAATACATAGTAATCTTATGTGAAAAATACTTATTTAATCAATAATGGATGACTGAAAGGTATTTGGCTCTGCAATACATTTGTTATAGAATTTAGACAATGTTTTTGCATTAGACCAGCCTGCCGTTTCCATGAGATGGTTTGCAATGGAATACCCCTTTGATGGGCTTTTGATGTTGCTGCAGCCCTAGTACTATGTGGCTAATATTGTTTTTACAAGAAAAGAAAAACACTCTGAAAGGAAGCAGAATGGTGCAGTTTGTTTGTCTGGCAATGTCCATGTCTACAATTTGCTTCAAGGGACATCCCCTCATAGACTGCTGAGCATATTGCATGAAACTTACAAGGCATGACCCTCTGGTGACCTTTTAAAGTTTATTTTAATTGTTCATGAACACTAATGGCATGAAATATTCTTGAAACCTAATGGCATGAAGTGTTCATGAACTATTCTTGAACCCTTTTGGCATGAAGTGTTCATAAACTATTCTTGAACCATTATGGCGTGAAATGTTCATGAACTATTCATGAACACCAATGCCATGAAGTGTTCTTGAACAGTTCATGAACAACACAATTCTTGAAAAATTCTTCAGGGTTTTGCTGTTCATGAACAGTTCATAAACATTTTTCTTCTATTTTTCAATGGCTCATTTTCTGTTCACGGACTGTCAGTGAATAGTTCATGAACCATAGTTCTTCAAGAGTTCATGAACTGAGGTGACATGAAGTGTTCATGAACTATTCATGAACAAGAATTTGTCAATTTATGCAAAGGTTATCATAAGTGTTACAAAGGCTCAACAAACAGGTCAGGGTAAGAAGAAACAAGTCTTGTATTAGCACTTAACATATTGATAGCAACATATAACAATAATTTAAATATAACACTAATAACTGAGATACAAGTGGTTTGATAATACTCTTTAAATTTCATAATACAACTTTGCACTATATGTTCATGAATAATTCATGTATTGAAAAGATTATGAAAAGTCTCATTTTCAGTTCAAGAATCATTTACTAATCAAAGAACTTGAAATGGAACCAATGGCTGATCAGTTCAGCCAGTAATTTATTAAAGACTTACATTTTCAAATATAACATAAACCATGTGCCTTCCGTTTCAACTTCCTGTGCACACAATATTCTTCCTTTGTAAAAACAGCAATGCAATGTACATGTTTGAGTTCTTGATATCATCTTAAACTGTTCTTGAAATAAGATGTCCTTAAAACGTTCTTAAACTTGTCTTTTAAGTCTTCCAAGAACAATGACAGATCCTTTTAAGAACATATTGGATTCTTAAAAAGTCCATCATATGTTCAAAAACATTGTGTAGACCTGTTTAAGAACATCAGAAGGAAACATGTTGTTCAAAAAGTTCTTAAAGTGTTCAAGAATAGTTTAAGAATAATTCAAGAACAGGAAAGGTCCTTAAAAAGTTATTGAACTGTTCCTGAAGGCAGTTCTTGAACAGTTCTTGTACAAATGTTCTTAAAATTCTCTAGAACAGGTCAAGAACTCTTACTTACAGTGGTGAAAGTACTATGCATATTCATACTAACTTCACAGGTTTCACAAATCTACAAGATTAGTATGCTAGACATTTCAATATTACTTTCAAAAATATTTATGAAACATGTAGCACAAAGGAATTCATGAATTATTCATGATGGATCCTCAAAGTCTGTCTCAGAAAAGTCATCAGAAATAATTGTTCATGAAAATTTTAATGTTCATTACTAAGTATTTATGGTTAGATGAAGAACTGTTCATGAACTTTGAAGTGTTCAACAAAAATTCATAAACTGTTCATGAACGTGTCTTAAGAACAGTTCATGTCCAAAAGATCATGAACCAAGATCAGGAACTTTTTGAGAACGGTTCATGAACAATTCCTGATTGGCTTGAAGTGTTCATGAAATCATGAACACCATTTCGCCAAGGACATATAGACTTGAATATAAAAATGAATTTAAAGCTACTCCACTGCAAGGCTAAGATGTTTGGTATTTGGTATGCACCAGTGTATTAAAATCTGGACTTATAATGTGATAAAAATTTGCAACACCCTGAAAGTTGCTTTTTCCAAAAATATTTATAAAAAAAAGTAATAATCATATTATAAATAATAATAGTATGAGTAATAATAGTAATAGTATGCATTAAAAAATATATACTGGCTAGTATCCCTTTTATGTCACAATATGAATTCAGGTGAGCATTTCAGGACCATTGTGGCTATCCTGTTTGTTTACAGTGATCAATCATACATTTAAATTTAAAGTTTTCCTAATAGGGACATAATGTATTAGACCTTCAGTTTTGCCTAAATTTATCAAAATGTAAATTAAAATGTTAAATAAAATGTTTGGTGATTGCCTTAAATTCGTAAAATAATGGAAATACCAAATTACCAATTACTTAAATAACATTGCATGATCGAAAAAATCCATGGATATGTGTTCTCTGCATCACTAATTGAACTGTTTTTTGTTGACAAAATAAACTTGTAAACTGTTGGTGATGGAATGATGACACAAGTTTTGAAAATTTATGGTAATGTTAACACCCTATTGTTCCATTTAATCTCATGATCTATCATCTTGTTAATTTGAGATAATTATTCACTTCAGTAAATCAAGTTAATGTGTTGATACACACAATTCTCTCCATGATAAACAAGCATTTATTAGATCATTAGACTAGATCATAGTATTCCCAGGTTGGGTACTTCAAAGTGATCAATAACATAGAACTTGCACTGACTTCATTAAGATTTACCCTAATGGACCTTCATGGACTATAACAATGCACTGACTGACTGTACAACGAGGAATTGAATTGTTCTCCAAGAGAATGGACCCCCAAGAGAACATGAGGTAAATGATCCATTATCACTATTGGGGGCTAACTGAGTTCTCATTATCTACTAAATAGCATTTTCAGGTGTACAACAATAATATACACATGCATTAGTCATTGTTACTGCTAAGTACATTGACAGAAAATAATACCCCTTGAATCTTGCAAACAGGGATCTTTTTTTTACAAATCTGTATATCAGGAACACATAAAAACTGCCATAGTGACCTGCATTCATGCAAACCATTTCAACCCTTCCATAGTTACCATTCATTTAGACAATATCAATCCAGCTACATGTATAGATTATTGCCATAGTTACCTGTATTTATATGGGACTATATCAGTTCTGTCACAGTGAACATAAGTTTAAACTTATTTATTTTAGCTCCATTGCATCGAAAGCCTCGGGCTTATTGAAACGCTCTTGAGGCAGTGAGCATTCATGTGTACAATATTAATCCTTCTACCCGTAAAGATGGTTGTCAAAGATATATTATTCACATAAAACATTTTGCAAATTTCATGTGAAGATTAAATGTTCACATTTTGTTATATTCCAATGGAATCATCTTACCTAGCATAGTGTAATAAGAAAATATTTTTCTCCATAAATCATTTTAATTAGGCATTTTATTTAAAGAGAATGCGAGAAATCAGAAAAAAACACGTTTTGTATGCAAATTAAATAATCATTGTAAATTTGCTTTGATATAAATCTGCATTGAAACAATTTCTAGCCTGGGACCATAATGCATTCTTGTGTGACATATTTTGATAGTTGATGGTAAGATATGAATTGAATTGTAAATTACAATCTTGGCAGACAGCTACAAAATCTCTCCACAACAATTAGGCAGGCGTTATTTTGAAAGACCATTATATCCGGAGCATTTAAAATAAATGTATCAACAATATTCATGCTGATTTCTTTCATGTTTTACATCATGATAACATTATCTGCTTGTCCAATTTTTAAAGACATCTAAACATAACAAAATGTAAATTTGTTCTTCTTTTGCATAAAGCAGTTACTTGCTTGAAGGATAATTTGAAGTGTGTTAAAATAATGTAGAATATTGTACTGCATATTTTAATACATTCTTTTGGATAATGTCTAAACACGGATTATGTTACATATTTTTTTTTGCAGTGCATTAAAAGTATAAAGCCCACTAAGGTTTATCAGTTTATATTAAAACTTGTACATACATTTATATTTTTAAACAGAAAGTAAACATTACATTGAAGCATTAAAACTATATTTTAAAAGTAAAAAACTGTAATATTTCCTTTTAAAAACAGAAAGTAAGTAATTAAAAATATTCAATACATTTTTTACAATAAGTTTAGTTAAAGGGATCTTTTCACGCTTTGGTAAATTGACAAAAATGAAAAAAGTTGTTTCAGATTCGCAAATTTTCGTTTTAGTTATGATATTTGTGAGGAAACAGTAATGCTGAACATTTACCATGGTCTTATATAGCCATTATATGCATCTTTTGACGATTTTAAAACCTAAAAATTATAAAGCGTTGCAACGCGAAACGATTGAATAATTTGGAGAGTTCTGTTTTTGTCGTTAAATTTTGTGAAACTACGAAGATTGCTTATATAAGGTATAAAATACATCAAGTATGTGTACTCGGCGGAATAGCTCAGTAGGCTTGAGCGTTTTTACTTCAGGACTCTGGCAGGACTCCAGGGGTCACTAGTTCGAAACCTGGTCCGGGCAGTGTTTTTTTCCTTTTTTTAATTTTATTCTTGATTTTTTACTGGAGCTTTTACGATCCAATGTTTACATTTATCGATATAAAGCATTTATTTAATAAGTTGAAAAATGCCAAAATCTGTGAAAAGGCCCCTTTAACATATAAAGATGATAAAAATGTATAACCATTAGAGATCAGTCTAATAAGAGCGGATTAAGGAAAAAAATTAACAGATATTTCAAGCAAATGTTTGAACAAAATACGGTGTCTCTGAATTTAGGTCATTGATGTGTTTTGCATCAATGGAAGATTTGGTTAAAATAAACCAAAATAATACTGAGGGTTAAGGTTTTAAATCGAGCTAATCAAGTGATAAATAGCTATGGTCAGGGATCAGGAATATGATATTTAGGTGATATATTAACTCGAAGAAATGTTGCATGTTAACAACAGTTACTTCTCTACACATGGCAAGTTTAATATAAGAAGAATTACAACATAATTGTTCACTGAGACATGAGTATGATTCTAATGGATATCTGAGACTTTAAAAGGAAATGGTATTTCAACATACCTTTTTGCCTCCATTTGAGGAATCTCTTTAATACAATTTCTGGAAAAGATTGGATTACAATTGCCATAGTTACATCTAGGTGTTAAAACGTAATGAAGGACATTTTGATAGTTTTCCATGATAATTAGGATGGCTGTACCTCAGTCATTAGGTATTGGCTAAATCCTTTACATGACTGATTTGCTGTGAGTAGGTCCATCATCATGTTGAAGTTAAAGTTGTCATTGCTAGGCAACATACTGCCGTCCAGAGTGAAGTCTCATAATGACTGGTAAGATGTTTCTTTTTGTTCTCCTACATTATTTCTTAACAAACTGTTTGCTAGGGGTAGAATAATGGAAGAGCACCCTGTTACCTGTTAATTGAAAAAAAAGAATCCATTTAATCTGTTCAAGGCAATTGCTCATAAATCAATTGCAATATCATGGAAAACGTATCAACAATCAAAACCTTCAGAAGTTTGTTGTTTTTTGTTCTTTCCTTTTTATTCATTTTCTGATAATCATTATTTTGGTGCTAGCTAATTTGTTTAACATTTCATGTGATATTCCTTTTGGGCCATTATTTCATTTCTAGGAAGTCTGGGAGGGATTAATAGAATCAATTTTTGTAATGAATTAAAAGCACTGTAGTGTTATACCAGCTGTTGACTGTAGACTCCCTCTGGTCAGAGACGGACAGCTCCATCACAATGGGGTGAAATTCGGAAATAATCAAATAAAGACCTGAAAATCTTATAGGAAGATGTGCTGCAGGGATGGCAAAAGTTGTGTCTGTTTGAGTGCAATTTAGATACCTAATCCTCTTTTCACAAAAATGCACTGCCTTCAATTCTGGCAAGTACACAGCCCATGCAACTGTTGAAAAATCATCATGATTTGATAAACTGTTAAACCATAATATATTATAACTTTACGCTACTGGTTTTGTGCTAAATGAGTATTTTATTGAATTTATGGATAGTTGTCCTCTCACTAATATGTGATATATTTAATAAAATTTTAGACAGCTGATTTTTTCCAAGTAATTTGGGTGAGGGTGTTATTATACCTCTGCATAAAAAGCATGCCTTTTTCTGCCTTTCTCACGGGTCCGATAGTTGGACCTATCCCCAATGCCAAATATGCATATTTTTTCCCAATTCTAAACGAAAATAATCCCAAATTAAAAAAAAAAATGTTGTTTTTTTTAAAGAAGTGTCTTATGACTTATTATTATTTAACTCTATATCTCACTTTTATTTTGTAAACAACCTACAAAATATATAGCCATAATTTATATGAATTTTATCCAAAATGACTGGGAAACTCCCTGCCCAAATAATGCTTTTGTCTATGAAAATTATTCCCAATTTGGAAGATTTCGCAACTCGAAAATTCCCAATTTTGCTAGGTACTTTTTCCCAAAATAGACAGAAAAAGGCCTGAAAAGGGAGATAAAAATAATGTTAACAACTATCGTGATATAACTTTAGTTAGTTGCTTATCAAAAATATTCACAGCTAATATTATTAAATAAACGAATTAATACCTATTGTGAGGAAAATTGTATTTTATCTGATGCCCAATTTGGATTTAGAAAAGGTAAATCTACTACTGATGCTTTATTTGTTCTATCGTCTATAGTACAGAAATATATTAATGATAATCAACGACTGCGTTTACAGAAATGGCCTGTGGCTTAAATTATATAAAAAGGGTATAAGAGGTAAACTATTGCACATTGTTAAAGATAATGTATAATAAAGTTAAATCATGCATTAAGCTATGTAATAATTATTCCGATTTTTTTTAATATACTGTAGGCTTACGTCAAGGGGAGGTAATCTCGCTGATTTTATTTTTACTGTTTATAGATGACTTCGAGGTTTTTTTACAACAATATAAATTGTGGTTTAGCATTGAATGATATAATATCTTGATATTGTTGCTATTTGCTGACCATATGGTAATTCTTGGTAATTCGCCTGAAGAGATTAACAAAAGTTCCCTTTTTTTTACCTTTATTGTACTAAATGGAGTCTAGATGTTAATGTAAATAAAACGAAAGTTGTGGTTTTTAGAAAAAGAGGCGGTCTGTTGCAATCAGAGAATTTTGTATATAATGGTTCCCCACTGGAAGTGGTAAATGATTTTAATTATTTAGGAACAGTTTTCAATTGTACTGGTAATTTTGCACTGAACCAAGAACAATTAGTTGGTAAAGCTCCTAAAGCTTTGAATGTTTTATTCATTAATTGCAACAAATATAAATTGAAGCCAAAACTACTATGTCAATTGTTTGACTCCTTGTTGGATCTACTTTATGTTATGCGGCAGAGATTTGGGGCCACGGTAAATCTAAGGTTATTGAAAGGGTTCATCTCAAATTTTGTAAAAGGATATAAAATGTAAATATCAGAAATTCAAATGCTGCTGTATATGGTGACTTGGCAGGTTATCCATTGTATATTGTCAGATATGTTAAGATAATTAAATATTGGTTTCGTTTACTTCAAACTGACAATATTATTCTCAAACAAGTGTATAATATATGCCTAGTCGATTGTAATAATGGTAAAAACAATTGGTTAACTAAGTTAAAAATGTGTTATTTGAGTACGGTTTTAATTATGTTTGGAATGATCCATTTGGTGTCAATAGTAAATCTTTTATACCAGTATATTTAAACAGAGAGTGATTGATACTTTCATACAATTATGGCATTTCGACAAGGATAATAATGGTGTGAAAACTTTGTATACAAATCTTAAAGTAAATTTTGAGTATGAATCATTATTTAAATATATTGCCTAGTAACCTAAGATTCTTTATTAGCAATATAAGAATGTGTTCTCATCCATTGCGTATACATACTCAGGTAGATATGGTGTAAATAGAGTTGAAAGAAATGAACGTTATTGTACATATTGTGATATGCATGATTTGGACGACGAATGCCATTTTATACTTATATGTCCTATATGTATATAATGGTATTAGACAAAAATATATCAAACGATACTATAATGTTAATCCAAGTGTTATTAAGTTCATTGAATTGTTAAATACTCGGTGTAAGAATGTAATTCTGAAAAACCTAGCACTTTATATTAAATTAACACTGTCTCATAGAACTGCTATTACTTATAATTAAAAATCAGTTCATCCTCTTATAGTTATGTAATTGTTTAATTTAATGTGCTTCTTTTTTCCACTTTGACTTTATATTATGTTTGTAATATATGTATTTATGTAATGATTATGTACTTATTGTACAAGTCGTAAATGAACCTATGTTCTGTTCTGTTCTGTCTTTAGTTGCCCACGGGTAGAGTGCATCACTGCTTTGGATGAAGTAAGGTCACATGACAACATCTAATTTTCAATTTCGAAAAAAGTTATGCCTTTTGTTTGATCGACACTTAAACCATAATATATGTTTCATCATTAACATATTCACTAAACATAGTTTACATTAAACTCTTGCATTCATAAACACATAGCATAGGTACATATAACGTATGGATCGATAGCTTTATCAAAGAGTTGAAATATTATAAGTTTGAACCCAACCCCAGTATTTTAATAAAAAGGTAATATTGTGAAATTATACCTCTTTATTAGATTAATTACCTCTTTTCTTATTGCCTCTTAGTTCATTATTATGGATTAAGTCAGGAGCCACCCTGTCTTCTAATGAGACCACGAATCCTTGTCTGACAGGGAATCTCCTTATCTGTCTGCTAATGAGATCACGAATCCTTGTCTGACAGGGTAGCTCGGACCATGAATCCTTGTCTGACAGGGTAGCTCTTGATATGACTGCTAATGAGACCACGAATCCTTGTCTGACAGGGTAGCTCTTGATATGACTGCTAATGAGACCATGAATCCTTGCCTGACAGGGTAGCTCCTGATCTGTCTGCTAATGAGACCATGAATCCTTGTCTGACAGGGTAGCTCTTGATATGACTGCTAATGAGACCACGAATCCTTGTCTGACAGGGTATCTCCTTATCTGTCTGCTAATGAGACCACAAATCCTTGTCTGACAGGGTAGCTCTTAATATGACTGCTAATGAGACCATGAATCCTTGTCTGACAGGGTAGCTCCTGATCTGTCTGCTAATGAGACCACGAATCCTTGTCTGACAGGGTAGCTCTTGATATGACTGCTAATGAGACCACGAATCCTTGTCTGACAGGGTAGCTCTTGATATGACTGCTAATGAGACCATGAATCCTTGTCTGACAGGGTAGCTCTTGATATGACTGCTTATGAGACCATGAATCCTTGTCTGACAGGGTAGCTCTTGATATGACTGCTAATGAGACCATGAATCCTTGTCTGACAGGGTATCTCCTTATCTGTCTGCTAATGAGACCACGAATCCTTGTCTGACAGGGTAGCTCTTAATATGACTGCTAATGAGACCATGAATCCTTGTCTGACAGGGTAGCTCCTGATCTGTCTGCTAATGAGACCACGAATCCTTGTCTGACAGGGTAGCTCTTGATATGACTGCTAATGAGACCACGAATCCTTGTCTGACAGGGTAGCTCTTGATATGACTGCTAATGAGACCATGAATCCTTGTCTGACAGGGTAGCTCTTGATATGACTGCTTATGAGACCATGAATCCTTGTCTGACAGGGTAGCTCTTGATATGACTGCTAATGAGACCATGAATCCTTGTCTGACAGGGTAGCTCCTGATATGACTGCTAATGAGACCACTAATCCTTGTCTGACAGGGTAGCTCTTGATATGACTGCTAATGAGACCACAAATCCTTGTCTGACAGGGTAGCTCTTGATATGACTGCTAATGAGACCATGAATCCTTGTCTGACAGGGAAGCTCCTGGTATGACTGCTAATGAGACCAGGAATCCTTGTCTGACAGGGTAGCTCTTGATATGACTGCTAATGAGACCACGAATCCTTGTCTGACAGGGTAGCTCTTGATATGACTGCTAATGAGACCATGAATCCTTGTCTGACAGGATATCTCCTGATATGACTGCTAATGAAACCACTTATCCTTGTCTGACAGGGTAGCTCTTGATATGACTGCTAATGAGACCACAAATCCTTGTCTGACAGGGTAGCTCTTGATATGACTGCTAATGAGACCATGAATCCTTGTCTGACAGGGTAGCTCCTGATATGACTGTTAATGAGACCACTAATCCTTGTCTGACAGGGTAGCTCTTGATATGACTGCTAATGAGACCACAAATCCTTGTCTGACAGGGTAGCTCTTGATATGACTGCTAATGAGACCATGAATCCTTGTCTGACAGGGTAGCTCTTGATATGACTGCTAATGAGACCATGAATCCTTGTCTGACAGGGTAGCTCTTGATATGACTGCTTATGAGACCATGAATCCTTGTCTGACAGGGTAGCTCTTGATATGACTGCTAATGAGACCAGGAATCCTTGTCTGACAGGGTATCTCCTGATCTGTCTGCTAATTAGACCACGAATCCTTGTCTCGCAGGGTAGCTCCTGATCTGTCTGTTGAATATTGAAGGCTGGTCTTGAGTTTATAATGTTGGGTGCATATGGCATAACACCCATTTCGGCATGATGCAGCTTATTTTGCGTTTTTTTGTCCTATTGTCATTTCTATTTAAAACATTTGATAATGTAACACAACTCATAATTGCCTAGTGTTGAGTAGAAGGACACAGTACTTTGTGCAACTAAGTGTAAAAATAATGAGAGTATTAGGGAAAGCATTTCATAGTTTAAAATCTAGCAAATGATGTAGCAATGTACAAGACTCTTAATATGGCCATGATGCTAATGCAAACGCTGATACTGTTGTTCATGTTAACAAATTTTTGAAAATATCTACTGTAAAGTAGTATATTTTAATATGATAAAAAATAGCAGTGTTTTGTTGTGTGATAATATTGCAGTATTTTGCCTTATAACATAGCAGTGTTTTGCTGTGTGATAATATTGCAGTATTTTGCCTTATAACATAGCAGTGTTTTGCTGTGTGATAATATTGCAGTATTTTGCCTTATAACATAGCAGTGTTTTGTTGTGTGATAATATTGCAGTATTTTGCCTTATAACATAGCAGTGTTTTGCTGTGTGATAATATTGCAGTATTTTGCCTTATAACATAGCAGTGTTTTGTTGTGTGATAATATTGCAGTATTTTGCCTTATAACATAGCAGTGTTTTGTTGTGTGATAATATTGCAGTATTTTGCCTTATAACATAGCAGTGTTTTGTTGTGTGATAATATTGCAGTATTTTGCCTTATAACATAGCAGTGTTTTGTTGTGTGATAATATTGCAGTATTTTGCCTTATAACATAGCAGTGTTTTGTTGTGTGATAATATTGCAGTATTTTGCCTTATAACATAGCAGTGTTTTGTTGTGTGATAATATTGCAGTATTTTGCCTTATAACATAGCAGTGTTTTGTTGTGTGATAATATTGCAGTATTTTGCCTTATAACATAGCAGTGTTTTGCTGTTTTATGCCTTAGTATAGCATTCTAAGCACTGTTTCGTCTTGGTATAACATAGCAGTGTTTAAATGCAAATTGGTATTCTGTTATTTTGTGATATTATTATTATTTAGAACAATAACCTGATAATGACTCGGGCATTATGTCAGGTTAAGTATCTCAGGTGACGTCCGACTGCAAATAGAATCTGGAAGAAGAATGTGGACACTCATTCGTTTATCACCATTTCATATACCATAAACCTGAAGAGTGATTTAAATCCTATAATAAAATTTAGCTTCAAAGGTGGACACATATTTGTTCCTATTTGTTTTATTAAGCCAAATTTATCCAGGGTTTAGGAAGTAATGTTCAATAGATTTTGGAGTATGGTAGATGCAAGGAACGGCTCAGTAGATGCGAATGTACTTTCTTGTGTAATTTCTTGCACATTTTATATGGTTTTTAATTGTTTCAAAATATAAACAGTAACAGCAAATGAAATCTTGTAACACAATCATTACATGAGCTTAAAATTTACTGCAATTGAAAGTTTAAAATGAAAGCATTATTTAAGTGAGTTGTATCAAATTCAGTTGCTGTTGATCAGGGGATTTTATGCAAACTGCGGTTTCTTGGGCTTGATAATGAACTAAGTGAGCCCAGAATGCATGAAATTAAACACACATTTGGTTAGATAAAGTTGACCTCTTTTAACAAATGTTAAATAACTGGTGTGAAACATTTAAAATGTTGTGATCAGGTTTCAGTGATTTGTAACAATTAAACTGATGTATTTACCTACTGATGCTTTACAACAACCGGTATCGTTCATTTCCTTAAACACAGAAATTGCTTTTAGTTAGATCATTTAGAAGATATCAGCACCATTTCTGACATTTTTGTTTGGTGACATGTTTGCTATGGTTACAAATGGAATAGGAAATAATAAGCAGATATGTGGTGGATAATTAGTGGGAGATTGAAGCAGGAAATGTAAGGATAGTGCATGGAATGACTGGAATTATAGTGATTTAAAATGATAAAATGTCCTGGATGATGTTTTTAAGGTCCACAGGGAAGTATGAGATTAACAGGTAAGGGTTCCAACAGTTGCTGGAAAGCGAGCAATCAATTGTCTTGTAACTCACTAAAATATTATGACTCTTGACAAGAGAAAACTGTTTCTGTATGTAGATAAATATAATTGTATTTATTTTTATTTATTTTTTTAAAGAAACTTTCTGTAAATTTTAAATTGTTAAAGCAAAGTAAAATGTATGTATTATGCAATTTAGAATGCATAATTTTAATTGTTAAATTTTTTTTTGTTGATAATTATCATTTTAGAAAAACATTTTTTTTTTGTATGGATATCATAATAAGTGATCCATTATAACTAGTTCCAATAATTATACCTATGCTGATCGATAATTTAGCGTTTCAAAATGTGGCCATCAGAACCATATTTATCAAAATTATAGTGTAAATGTAATTGAAAAACTCATAAGAAAGTCATTAAATATTTATGCGAACTAACTTATTTATAATTGATTTCGTATTTGTTGGATGTAATCTGTTGTCATAAAATTTCAATAACTATTATTGATATAAATAATGGAACAAGGGTTCAATCTTAGTTTGGTTATAGAGCTAATAGTTATTTGTATGACACAAAATCTTAAATTGTTTAAAGATTGAGAAAATATTACAGTTCTTTTCGTGATGGAAACAATACAATCTCTGAAATTGTATTGACTTTTTTTTTTTAAAGTTGTCATTTTTCCAATAGTACAGCATGTTTCCTTGTAAACACATGGAAATAATGAATAATTTAAGACAAATTGCTATTAAAAGAGAAGATATACTCATTTATAACTTTATAAGTGTTTGGAAATAAAACTATGAAGTGTCACACATACTTGAGACTGGTGATAAATGAGGAAAAGTAAACACAGTTTCTGATATGGCTGGTCTGTATAGCTGTTTAGGTGGTGATAAAATGGATTCCAACAGTGTCTAGCACATGCATGGCCAAGGGTTTCTAAGTAAATGTCACTATAATGTTACTCTGATAGAAAGCTGAGTGGTTCTCAACCTACCCCCTGAAAGGTTTTATTGCACAATGCATCTGTACATTTGTACAAATGTATTTATCTTATGCTTGTAATAAACTGATATTTTGTCATCTCAGCGAATTTGGGTTCAGCAATTACTCAAACGATGCTTCAAAGATGCTTCAGCTGGCTTGATGATACTTGCTATAGAGATAGAAGGCCATTTGATGAATATTAACATTATTTTATTTTTGTCAGACCAAAATTGTGGTTTGCACTGGTTCAGTAATAATAGAAAACTAAAGTCTCTGTCCTGATAGGGGGTTCACTTATTTGTTTGTGTCAAAGCTCTTTATAAACAAATGAGATTTGTGTGTGATTTTGTTGCTGGAAAGTTTGATTTGGTTATAATCTTATGCTAAAAACCAGGCATCCCCGCCGCATAAGCTCAGTAAGTGGAGCGCTGGACAACAAATCTGATGATAACAAGTTTGATTCCTTGACTGGCAACATAATTTGTGAAAGAATAAGTCATGAAAATATCTCAATGGCCATTCTCCACAAATTCTGATTAACTAAGGCTGCTGTCAGCTTCTGAGATAAAATTATGTGGACCCCAAGGCAGGTTAAATGGCTGCCATGATATAATTTAAATAGTCTTGAAAATGGTAAAAAGTTCCAAATTATCAAACAGACAAAAATGGCTTAGACATAATTTTTAAATCTAATTCCAGTGGCAAGAAAGAGTTGCACCGTTCAAAGACGTTGCCGATCATCCGGACCCCAAAAGTGTCAAGCGCAGAGGCCATTTCCCCGCCAGGGACACAGAAACAGATGACACGCAAACAGTCAGTTCCCATCCACAACATCTTGAAGCGGGGCAAACAACTGCAAGGTGAGGGGGGCTAGCTGTTGTAGATATGATGCACATAGATATATATGAGCTACGACATGCAATAATGGTCCTGGCAAGCCTGCACATTTGCGCAGTCTTATATCTGGAGCTACTCTGTAAAGCAAGGCTTCTTTTTCAATTAATCGGACAGGGTCTGCTTCATGCAAAAATGGTCCTGGCCAACCTGCGCATTTGGGCAGTCTGATATATGGCGCTACTATGTCAAGCAAGGCTCCATTTTCAATTAAGCGGACAGGGTTGCTCTTGAATGTGAAGGCTGGTAGGGAGCATTGCTGGCTGCAAATGGTCTAAGACCCATTTTCGCATATGTGGCTTATATTGTGTCAGGGACTGGATTTTGGTTGTCCAGCAATAGGCAAGCCCAAAGGAATAAGCTAACTTCGCAATATGCTAGATCTCAAAGGGGATGGGGAGGATATATGGATTCAGACCAAGCTGTCAGCCATTGAAATCCTTTCAAAATTACAAACTATCTACTTGAAGGAAGGAATGGTTGAATTTATACAATGGGTCAATGTCCTTTGTACCTACATATTAGATTGGTATGTCAAATGATTTTGAGATCCCGATTACAACTGTTTGACACTGTTTCTGATTGGATAGGTTTGGGAGAGTGATGGTAATCATGAATCCTTGAGCCAAGCATTTGGTCAATATCACATTGGTTGGAGATACTTGCTGTCTTTAATCAGTGGAGAATATTTGGACTTTTTATGCCCACGGATCCAAAGATTGGGGGTATATTGTTTTTGGCCTGTCTGTCTGTCATTCATTGTATGTGTGTGTCCCAAAACTTTAACCAAAACTTTAACCTTCGTTAAACTTTGGTCATAACTTTTTGAATATTGAAGATAGCAACTTGATATTTGGCATGCATGTGTATCTCGTGAAGTTGCTCATTTTGAGTGGTGAAAGGTCAAGGTCAGGGTCACCCTTCAAGGTCAAAAGTAAAAAATACAATCCAAGGGAAGTAATAAGCTTTAAATGGGAGATAATTTGTAAACCTGCCAAATAATATATTGAAATTTTATTTCAAAGCGGTGCAATAGGGGGCATAGTGTTTCTGACAAACACATCTCTTGTTTTAATGTAAGCTGAGCTTGATACTATAAAAAAGAAAAAAACCTGAGCTTGCTTGATTGTCTAATGTTCATCCATTGGAAATCAATCTCAGTCTTATGTCCCATTTATGACCATCTTAAAAACTGTTTGCAATTCATTTGGTCTGAACAAATAATGCACCAATACTAACCTGCAGTGGATTGATGTTTATTGTTGGACAGTATGATACACCTACACACCTATAACATTGCATATTTGTGGTTTGTGGTCATTTTGACAATCAGATGCACAAGGTGCCCACTGGATTTATTCTCTGAAAAGACCAAGTTTATTGCATGTGCATAAAGTATGGCCCCAGATAGGCATATTATGCAGTCTTCACAGGCTTATCTTCTATGAAAATATTTGTTTAAACTAAGTCTCTTCTTAACAAAAATCAAGTCTAGGCAGATGTCATCAGCATGTGTGATACTTAACACATGCATTAAGACTAGTTTTATCAGAGAAGGGTTCAATTGTTTTGATTACCACTTGTTCTATAGACAGTAACTCCTTCACAAATCAATATCTGAAAAACCTTTTTTAATGCACCTCCTATTCACCTCCTATTCATTATTCCAAGATTTGTCTTTACAAAATAATAATGAGGAATGACTCTGGAAGTGGAAGTGTTTTCTTTAGCAAGTGATATGACTCTGAGGTTGAAACAAAATTTTCTAGAAATTTGTTAGTCCATAAATATTTTAAAAGAAAACTTTACATCCAAAGGAATGCTAAGAATGAACATGAATGTGTCTTTCTTTCAGTATGCTTTAGTTTATACTTTTGATTGCTATTAGATCTTTTAAAGATAAAAAATGCCTGGTGTCTTTTGGCTCTCATATGTCTCGCTTATATGAGTTATATAAGTTGCTTTTAAGCTATATTTAATTATTATAAAGTGGATAATTCTTTTATTTTAAAAGTGGTTTTTATTAGAGAAGTGTTTGGAATTTAATATATATATAAAACTATTAATGGGGATTATGTGTATATTTTAATCTCAAGCACTCATTTTCTCATACTCAAACAATACATGCCATTTCATGTACCAGAATTCACAGATAGTCTGGCATAGATTTTTTGGTAATGTTGCATTGAATGTGACAGTGTTTTTTTTTGCCTGTAGGTTTTGGTCAAAAGCTGACATTGATGGCTGTAAAGTATGGCAAACTGATTTATGATATTGGTTGACCATATTGCATTCCTCATTGCAGTCGTAAAACAAGACTTTTGTTACCATCATAGTTATACAACAACGCAAAGTCCAGTATTTGTTCATATCCTCTTAAAACTGATATCTTTGTAATTTCTTATACCAAAGTGATTTTGTTGGGTAAAAATGAAATAGTTTTTGTGAACTGCTTATGAAAGGAAAATATATTTATATTTGTCTTTGGAAAAAGACCTTAATAAATGTAAAAAATCAACCTGCAATTATTGTTATCACTGTATTCTGTAATGTAAGAAACATGGAGTAATGAATCAGTTTTAATTCTGGAGCTACCATTATAAATTATAAAATTTAGCTGGAATAAATTGTTTTCCCTATTCTAGCTTTACACTTTAGGAAAGCAGAGTTTGTTTACCTTGAAAAAAAGGAAATATTTCACTATAGAGGCTTTAAATGCTTATCTGTCACCATGACATATTATGAAAATTCTATGATAAGCAACAGGAAGGGGAGATTAGCCTAGTGTTTTAATAAATTGGTAGGTTACTAATTAGCCAGTTGGAGTTGCAAATAGATGGACAGTTGTACATGGTTTGGTAGGACATGCAGCTAAAAAAGGACGCAAAACAGGAAAAATGAGCGCAAAACAGGAAAAGATGAGCGGTGTTAAAGAGTTCCCACAGTTGTTAGGGTTCAAGTTGTATGCTTCAGATGGGTACGAGGGTGCAGGGCGATTGGAACCGTTTCAGCCAATCAAGAGTTGCATACGTAGACGGAGCACAGGCTTTATAAACAAACTGGCCCTGCCTTCAAACAGAGGTGGGTGTGGTACTTGTACTAATGTAGTATTTGGTTGGTGGGTGTTGTCAATGGTGAGCAATCTTTTGTGAGTTCAGTTCCAATCTATTGGTGGAAATTTGAGTCACTTTTTTGTTGTATTGTCTTTGAGTATATTTAAGTATTACATGTGCCTCTACAAATGTGAATTTTACTTAATTTTGAATATAAACTGTGTAGTAATCAATGTTCATCTGCGAAAAGATAAAAACACTATATTTTTTTTAAGTAAATGTTTTAAAGAAAAGGAAGAGTTGAATCATGCATCAGAATGTCTTTGTGTTTCTGTTTCCTGTTAGACAAAATTACTGTCCACATTTAAGCTATAAGCTTTGCTCAGGAGGCAATGTAGGTTAGTTTTCATCAATGGCATAGACATTGGTTACTTTTTGCGATAAAATATTGGTGTCAACGTCCTTCTTAATAATTAGAGAGATATGGGTCTGCTTGATATGGCCTGGGCTTGCAGAGGGAGTGGCTGAGGTCAGGGTGAAGGTCACCATTATTTAATACTAAAATAGTTTCTTCTGCTGAATGTGGTCAAGAATGAATTGATCTATTAATTAATGGAACTTAAAACAACAGACAAATATATAATTAGGCATAGTTTCTGCTTTAATAAGTGAACAATAAATTAACCATTAATTTTTTGTCCCCTACCGGCGAAACCGGAGGGGACTTATAGTTTGCACTCCCTCTGTCTGTCAGTCTGTGTGTCAGTCAGTCCGTCACACTTTTCTGGATCCTGCGATAACTTTAAAAGTTCTTCATATTTTTTCATGAAACTTGAAACATGGATAGATGGCAATATGGAGATTATGCATGTCATTTTATTTTGTTCCTAGGTCAAAAATTCTGGTTGCTATGGCAACAACACACACACAAAAATACTGACAATTGTGGAGTTTCACCGGTAGGGGACCATATTGCTTGGCAATCTCTTGTTGGTTATTCCTATTGTATATTTTTATTGTGCCAGTTTTATTAAGAGAATATTTCAAAATTGAAAATAAATGAATGTGCTAAAGCTTATAATCTGCCAGTAATTTGTGAATTTCTACTTTTATCAGTGATTTTGACACAAGTAGAATATAACAATTAAAGTTCAAAAGTGCAGGTACCATAATTTCAAACAACATTAAAACCAGGCAGGTTACCCTATATTTTTATTTTATTATACACATAGCATTCGTATTTGCAGACCAATTTTCATAAATCTAATTGTTGTGACACGCATTAAATGTTGTCATTTCATCCATGTGTTGTTATGTCCGTTAATTTTTACCTCGGCTGTTTTCAGAGAAAACCCGAGGTATTGTCATAGCCAGCTCATCTTCCGCCATCTGCGTCGTGTTAAAACCTTAACATAGGCTCTAAAATCAAAGTGCTTCCACATACAACTTTGAAACTTCATATGTAGATGCACCTTGATGAGTTCTACATGACACACCCATTTTTAGGTCACTAGGTCAAAGGTCAAGGTCACTTCTGACAACCTTTCATTTATTCAAAACTGCACCCACAGCCGAGAGTTGGCACCCGCTATGCGGTGCTCTTCTTGTACCATTCTATTGCTTTGACAGTTTTATTTTCTATTTCAAATAGACAATAACATGTTTGTAGTATGTTACTGTAATTTTTCAAATGCATACAACTTAATTAGATTTGTATGGCTCAATTAAGAGGAATTGTTTCTTCCTATTGGTTCATATTCCAAGATATTATACACTTTTTAAACTAGGAACAAAGTTATAATATAACAAGGATGGTGTGTGACATTTCAATCATAGTCTAAATTAAAAATTGCCCATAAAATATCAATGTCTCTGAAATAAACCACGTAGGAAAGAATCATTGTTTTTCCCTTTACAATGAAAAACAGGGTAAAATATGTTTTCTTCCTGATGTCCCAATTGGATTATAAATATCTCATCCTGCAGAGTACAAATTTTACAAAGAAAGATTTATTAGATGCAGAAGATAAAAACTTGCTGTCAGTTTTTGATTTTTATAAGGATATATACTTTATCTTTGGGGAAAGAGCAGTGACATCTTTAGAACAAACTGAGCATCTTTGATACAATTATTATGCATTTACAGTTGAATATCTGATAATAAAATTATATTTGTGAAATAAAAAGGAGAAATGCATCATTCTTGTTTTTCAGCAAAATTTGAATTTCTTAGCAATAGAAATGTGTAATGAATGACAACCGGAAAGGATTTTCTTGGCTAGTAAATCCCTCACAAACTACTTCTCATCTTAATATAATCTCATCATATTATATAAACAATATGAGTTCTTTCTTAACCTGGTGGTCACCAATGCATTTAAGTGATTATGTTCATAAACTTATTTTATAAATTCACCATTTTTATTGGGACTATCATTTCAAAGCAATTTTTTTATCCCTATTTCACCCTGACTTCTGTACCAAGTACTGCAGTCACTGTCTGTATTTTCAGTGCTTGCAGTATTTGTCTTATTCAAGGGAAAAAACTCTATCATCTTATTTGTTGTACTTAATCCTATTGCCTCCCTTTGAACAATATTGGTAGCAGTAAAAATCAAACTGTTAAAATATACTATTGGAAAGTATATTGAACTTCTACCAAATCAATTCTTTTAGTTTTGTTTTATTTATTAAAAATCAACAACAGACAACCAAAAAAGAAAGAATGAAGGCATTAAAGGAATAAAAATCGAACAATAACAACGAGTCGGTCTAAGATTATGATTGAAGTTTGTCATATTAGCATTTATTTTTATACCCCAGCATATGAATTTTGAGGGGTACAAGCTGAACTCACCCTGTTGGTCAGTGGGTTGTTCTCACTGCACATTTGTATTTTGTGTTGCGACCTCATCTCTCAGTCTGTGCCCCACAACATGAATCTTTATAGATGTTTTTTATACTATCATACATGCCATACGTCCCGATCTCGGCGGGACAGTCCCGCTTTTGGACCCTTTGTCCCGCCGTCCCGCCGTGAGACGATTTGTCCCGACATTCGTAAAACACGATGTAAGGTCTATAGGTTCCCAATAAAATTCGCTATTCAAGCTCTGTTTCGCTAACACTTACCACCGCTAATCCCTTTATTGCCCCCAATTAACAATCCGATTCTACTTATCGTGTGTACCAGTGTTGTTTATGACACCTTATCAGCGATTTATCGGCTAATTATTGATTTCATCAGGCATTCACACCATGGTGGTCTTTAAAATAGTGGTCGCTTATTGCTATCGATTATAATGAAATAAATGTTGAAAATGTGTTTATTTTTGTATTTGTTTGAAACGGTTTACAAAACAATTGTTTCGTAAAATTAACTCTACGTCATTAATGAGTCTTTTACATTCAATGTTTAGTTCCAATATAGCAGGATAATCCGAATGTGCAATATACCAAAATCGCAACAAACAGTCCAATAAGTGATACCCATCCTGTCTAGTGTAATTGGGTGTAATTGTAATAAAAACAACGAGGTGCTATGCATGACAGTTTGACCCTACTTCAATTAAGCTAAAATCAACGAGGTGCTATGCATGACAGTTTGACCCTACTCCAATTAAGCCGCGACAATTGACAAGTAACAAACTGCGCATGGATACATGCTTAAAAAAACATCGCAACAAACAGTAAAAGTGGTTCGGTAGATAGTGTACTGTAACCCGTACTTTCAGTCAACTGGATAACCTCCCCTGCGTTAATGTTTGCCATTGAACTTAATATAATGAGTATTGTTGTCGTAATGTTCTAGATTTTATACTCTTAAAAAGATGAATATTATTTCGTTGTTTGCTATTGTCTTATTTAATAAAACTGTTATTGTTATGTTTTAGATTTCATGCTTCATATCAGATGTTTTATGTCTTGAATAAAAGTATCAAGAGTTTTTGTTAGTACTATTTACTGACAATAGTAAAGGTGGAATGATAGATCGTTTTAGGTGTCCTGCTTTTTGGTCAAATGTCCCGACAATTTTTTATGGAATGTCCCGCTTTGGACCTCAAAAATTATGGCATGTATGATACTATGGAGAAGTGCAAGACATAATTATTATGTACATTGTGTATTTTGCAATATTCTTGACAGAGTTATGTCCCTCTGAACTTCAGAAAGTTTTGAATACTGAACATCATTGTACTTTTGTACTTAGTGTTGCTAAATAGTCTTTATGTTTTCTTTATATCAAGATCTAAATGTGAAGAAGAGAACAACACAATTTTGATATTAATTTTACTAATATTCAACTTTTGCACCTGCTCTGCATGAAAAATTGTTGGGATAAGTTCCATCTTCAATGATTGTTATAGTTTCCATTGTAATTTTAATAATAATTTTTAATAAATAAAACGCAAAAGACAATATCTAACCTTAAATAACAGTACATTACAATAAGTTGATGTATTCTCAGAAACTGCGGAAGGTTTTTTCTGTTGGTTCATTTTCAAACACCTTAGTTTGCACTTTTGAGTTTTGACATGATAGGAAACAAATAAATATATGTTCTTGATGTGAAATAACCCTGACATTTCTGTTAAACATGCCACATGCTCAGACTAATGGAATTAAGGCAGTTTACTTGATTTCATTTTTGTTTGCACACTTGTTTTAGCCTCATATTTAAGGTCTTGTTTTAGGTCTCCAAATTATAAGCACAGCATGAGCATATACTAAAATGTGGGTCTACAGCACATAAATCTTATGGATTTCCTGTTTAATGTAGGTCTGTAGTTCATTACTGACAAACACTATTTAGCATCAAAAAGTCATAAAATACTATTTTTTGGCTCCACCTGCTGACAGTGTAATCTTGAGTTCTTTATGGCAATTATCTCCCAGTTAGCCCTAATTATTAAGACATTGAACAAATAATTTACAGTTCTGTGGATGATAAATGCAGCTGCACCTTGCAAGGCCAGTTTTTGCAGTGTTCTGCACAATGTGTGCATGTTCTGGTCTTCTTTATGAAATAATTGCATTTAATACCATTTAATGCCATCACTTCTTCAGATGAAATGCCAAATTGCTCTTATTTCTTTATATTTTTTAACAGCAATTTTCACACTTCCTTTTCACCATTTGAAAATTATGGTTTAAAGGCTCCTTAAATATTTTGGTATTAAAGATTCTTTACTTAAACTTTTTCTTGAAATAACAATCAAAGTTAAAAACTTATAATGCAGTTGGAAGGAACTTACCTAATTGACGATTGCATTTTTCGTAATCTTTATGGTAGCCACCAAGAGCGTATAAGTGAATATGTGTCAATATGTGGCAATAAAAGGCCGCACAATACAAATATATATATATATGGGCAATAAATCATTTGGCTGTCACATGAAGGACAAGTAAATCGGACTAATAACCTTGCAAATGTGTACTATTTCACTGTCTTGAAATCCCTAAATACAATTTACATAAGGAAGGCATCAAGCTGTAAAGTTATCTTTCTTAAACTATTGTAACTTAATGGCTGCTATATATGGCTTACTTTCTGATCGGACCTGTCATTCTTCTATTTCTCTGTTCCAGCTTTATGGCATGGGTGGCCCTAAATCACTTACATCATTGATGAGAATATTTCCCATAAGAAACATTAGGAAAGCAGTTAACGGTTACCAAACAAATGTTAGAATGTAAATTGTCAATCAATAAAAGGAAATTCAGGCAATTTATTAATAGGTCACATACTTTGTAGCGTGCACGGAAATTAAGTTCTATTGATTGACCTATATCTACAAATTTTGTAATACAGCCAAACCTTTTAATTTTGAGTTACCAGGAGTGAGATAAATACTTTAAAATCACAATTTGTTTGTCTAGGCCATTTTTTGTTGTCTTAATGAAACTTAAATTATAAAGATAATAATCACATGTATATAAATATGTAAGAACCTCACTATGTCGTGTGATTTCATCTTTGGTGTTTTGATGTCCACTCACAAAAAGTGTTTAATTTAGCATTATTATTAAATAAAAAAATATTATATAAATATGCAAGTTTAACTTTTCACATAAATCTAAAAAAAAATTGTCAACAATTTTTACTGTTCAATTTCTTGGCATGCTTATATGAATGAACAAAGTGGTGAGAACAAAAAGGCAAGAACATGTAATTGTACATAACATGTAACCCCAGTTTTCAAGAAAGGGGCCAGAAGCAACTTGGCTAACTATCGCCCAATCTCTCTGATATGACTCCTCATGAAACTGAGTCATGATGGAATCAGAGGCTCAGTCCTAACCTGGATAGAAAGTTTTCTATCTGGTCGAAGCCATCGGGTACTAGTTTAAGGACAGTTCTCCAACACAGACAATGTCACATCAGGCGTCCCCCAGGGCTCTGTCCTTGGACCTCTGCTTTTTCTGGTCTACATCAATGACCTCCCAGGCACTGTAACCTCAAAAACAAGGCTCTTTGCTGATGACACTCTCCTATACAGAAGGATCAAGACAGCACAAGACGCAGTAACACTCCAGTCTGATCTGGATTCCTTACAGAGATGGGAAAAAGACTGGCAGATGTCCTTCAACCCTTCAAAGTGTGAAGTCATGCACATCTCCAAAAAGCGGCACCCCATAAAGTCAGAGTACCTTTCATGGTCAGAAGCTCGCACCTGTAAAGGAAGGCAAATACCTTGGTGTGACTATCTCAGAGAACTTGTCCTGGAAACCACATGTAGCTGCAGTCACCCGGAAGGCAAACAACAGTCTAGACTTCCTGAGGCGCAACCTGTCCAGCTGCCCACCCACTGTCAAAGAACGTACATACTCCACCTTAGTGCGTCCAATACTGGAGTTCGCTGCTACTGCATGGGATGCTCACACCCAAACATGTATTGACCAACTTGAAGCAGTCCAGAGACGCGCTGCTCAATTTGTGAAAGGGGATTACCGAACCACAAGCAGTAGTTCACAGATGATAGCAGACATTGGATGGCAGCCCCTTCAAGCGAGACGCCAATCATCTAAGGTTACCATGATGTACCGCATAATCAATAACCTTATTGATATTCCATCAGACCCCCACCTTCGCCCTGCTATATCATCCACAAGAGGCAGCAGTATTAGATACATCATACCATACTGCATAACTGACTACCTCCGTCACTCCTTCTTTCCGTCAGCAACAAGACTGTGGAACCAACTGCCTAACCACCTCATGACGGCCCCCAGTCTTGAAGCGTTCAAGGAAGGGATGGCACCGAAATAAGCCACAATGAATCTGTAAATAGTTTTACAAATTATTTTAACTGTGCCACACCGCGATCTTTTAAACCATTATTTTTGTACGACAATGCCCCAGAGAGGGATATTGTACAATATACGAAGAAGAAGAAGAAGAACAATAGGTGTAAAAATATACTTTAAACTGGAAGATCTTGCTCTTTTAATCTTCAATTGATAAATATGCATTAAAACAAAGAACTGAATGAATTGGTTCTTAATTTCAATTATTTAAAATGGAGGAATTAGAATTAAACATCAAATTTCTAATAAAATTTAGACTAAAAAAAGTGGGACACAAAATACTATGAAATAAACTAAGAATATGCATTAATGTTGTTTGAAGTAACAGTGATTTTCTATCATTAGACTAAAGACATAATTATTTCTCACTAATGATCTAGAATCGAATAACCGGATATCATTGTGAAAGGAAATAGTATGCAATTGTGTAGTAACATCAATTTGTTGAAATTATTATTATGAATTATTATTTGGCATTGAAATTTCTACCAAATATCAAACCACAAATTACTTGTTTGCTAACAAGGACATAACCCATAGAATATGCTATTTTAAAGAATTTGTTTGTATTCATTCCTGTTATATGTTATCTTTTTTTGTAAAATATCCAATATTTACTTAATGTGTTGTACATAATGGCAAAAATTTATTTAGTTCACCTGAAAAAATACTCTTCCCTCTTCAAAGCTTACCTAGATGACAGTTTATTCAAGAGCAATTTATACAGAAGTTTGCACAGATCCTGGGGTCTAGACTATGTCAGAAGCCCTTTAATTGATTGCTTGTCTTGTTTTAATATCTCTGATTTAAACTTGAGCTATTAACCATATTTGTGCTTCAGACATAGGTATGTTGTCATAGATCTAATGATTTTATTATGTTTGCTTAATGATGCCCCGCCAAGCTTCGTTATCAAATGGTTTGCATTCTCAACTTTTTTAAGGCCACCACTAGGGTGATAAATTTCACCATTTGTATTTAACAAATAGGTTATCAATTACCTGTGTGTGTGTGTGTGTGTGTGTGTGCTTAGAAGTTTTTGAGGTCCTTTCCAAGCCAGAGGCTACATTATGTGCATACCCGGATGGTGCCCCAGCACTCCAACTTAATAAACTTATTATACTCACAAAATGTAGGCTCAATTATAACTGCAATATCCAGCTATTTTGTTGTTACTAAAAGATTTTCAATGTTGGCGTGGTCTTGTGTTTTGAGTCGAAACTGGTTTCCCGAAGGAAACCCGACCTGTCCAGTATGGTGACCAGCAACCAAACTCATATGCTGCCGGAAAGGGGAATTGAACCCGGGTCGCCTGGGTGAGAAGCAAGTGTACCAACCAGTGCGCTACTGGACAGTCAGTTATCTATTATTATCAAATTGGATGGTGACTCTTCAGTTTCAAATATAAACTGATATTGATGAATTGGCGAATACACCAAAAATACCTTGATTTTATTTTCCATATGGAACAAAAATTCAGGCGAAATGGAGGTTTAAGATCCATAGATTTCAACATTGAAAGCAGGTTTTGAAGACATCATTTTCATCAGACAAAAGAAAGTGGTGTACATGTGCTACAGTATTACTTGTTTATGAAATTGAATGAAACATTGTGAGCATCAGTTGAATTGAATGTTTAAAGCATAAATGTACCAAACCAAAACTAAAGTTTAAGATAATGTTTACCTAAAAGTAATTTAAGTTATTAAATAAACCTATAGAAAGTTAATGGCTTACCTAAATAAAGTGTGCAGCTTCGATTAACATAACCGGATTAGCATAATTGAATTATTTAAACAGCAGATTTGCTAATGGTGCTTAAATTTAATTACAATTCTTCTGTGCTGAATGATTGATCCATCCATTTGCTAGACACAGTTAAATGTAACAATAGCTCATGCAAATAACATGATTAAAATTATTGCAGCTTATAAAAGCTTTTACAGCCAGTGATCTTTGTTACTTCTCACAGTCCCAACATGCTCCTGTTGTCCATCTGTTATGTAGTGTTTGAGGGGGGGGGGGGGGTTGAATTGTCTACCCCTGCGAAATGTTGTTCTGCAGTTCACGAATAATTCGTGAACAGTTCATGAACTGTTCGTGAACTGAGTTCATGAACTGTTCACGAATAGTTTGTGAACAGAAAATGAGCCATGTCTGTGAAAAGTTCTTGAAATTTTAGTTCATGAACTGTTCATGAACACTAATGGCATGAAGTGTTCATGAAATATTCTTGAAACCTAATAGCATGAAGTGTTCATGAACTATTCTTGAACCCTTATGGCATGAAGTGTTCATGAACTATTCTTGAACCCATGTGGCATGAAGTGTTCATGAACTATTCTTGAACCATTATGGCATGAAATGTTCATGAACTATTCATGAACATCAATGGCATGAAGTGTTCTTGAACAGTTCATGAACAACACAATTCTTGAAAAATTCTTCAGGGTTTTGCTGTTCACGAACAGTTCATGAACATTTTCCTTCTATTTTTCAATGGCTCATTTTCTGTTCACGAACTGTAAGTGAATAGTTCATGAACCATAGTTCTTCAAGAGTTCATGAACTGAGGTGGCATGAAGTGTTCATGAACTATTCATGAACAAGAATTTGTCAATTTATGCAAAGGTTATCATAAGTTACATTGTTACTAAAGCTCAACAAACAGGTCAGGGTAAGAAGAAACAAGTCTTGTATTAGCACTTAACATATTGATAGCAACATATAACAATAATTTAAATATAACACTAATAACTGAGATACAAGTGGTTTGATTATACTCTTTAAATTTCATAATACAACTTTGCACTATATGTTCATGAATAATTCATGTATTGAAAAGATTATGAATAGTCTCATTTTCAGTTCAAGAATCATTTACTAATCAATGGTTTCCCTGAAATGGTTACACTTACAGTGCCAAAGAACTTGAAATGGAACCAATGGCTGATCAGTTCAGCCGGTAATTTATTAAAGACTTACATTTTCAAATATAACATAAACCATGTGCCTTCCGTTTCAACTTCCTGTGCACACAATTTTCTTTCTTTGTAAAAACAGCAATGCAATGTACATTGAGTTCTTGATATCATCTTAAACTGTTCTTGAAATAAGTTGTCCTTAAAACGTTCTTAAACTTGTCTTTTAAGTCTTCCAAGAACAATGACAGATCCTTTTAAGAACATATTGGATTCTTAAAAGTCCATCATACCTTCAAAAACATTGTGTAGACCTGTTTAAGAACATCAGAAGGAAACATGTTGTTCAAAAAAGTTCTTAAAGTGTTCAAGAATAGTTTAAGAATAATTCAAGAACAGGAAAGGTCCTTAAAAAGTAATTGAAGTGTTCCTGAAGGCAGTTCTTGAACAGTTCTTGTCCAAATGTTCTTAAAATTCTCTAGAACAGGTCAAGAACTCTAACTTACAGTGGTGAAAGTACTATGCATATTCATACTAACTTCACAGGTTTCACAAATCTACAAGATTTGTATGCTAGACATTTCAATATTACTTTCAAAAATATGTATGAAACATCTAGCACAAAGGAATTCATGAATTATTCATGATGGATCCTTAAAGTCTGTCTCAGAAAAGTCATTAGAAATACTTGTGCATGAAATGTTCATCACTAAGTATTTATGGTTAGATGAAGAACTGTTCATGAACTTTAAAATGTTCAACAATAATTCATAAACAGTTCATGAACATGTCTTAAGAACAGTTCATGTCCAAAAGTTCATGAACCAAGCTCAGGAACTTTTTCAGAACCGTTCATGAACAGTTCTTGATTGGCTTGAAGTGTTCATGAAATCATGAACAACATTTCGCCAGGGTATCTTAATCAATATTTAATATAAAATTAGTATATGATTATACGATTTCCTCACATTTAGTTAAATATTTAAAAAAAAATATATATATATACATTGTTACCAGTGAATCTGGTTATATTATTCAATTTGTGTGGTGAATTATTTAAAAATTATTTTTAAAACTTAAATATCTTTTTTCGGTTCTGCAAACTCCCATGTTATCCAGTGGAGATATATTCATTTTCTATTTGTTATTTAATTCTTACTGCTCAGAAATCACCTTGGACGACCAACCGACCGTCCAACTGTCAGTCTTTTGACAAAAACTGTCTGCAGACTGCTTCACTTCTCAACGTAGAACAATCATTTTCTTGTTGCATATAATGTGAAGCAGATGCACAATTGTGTTATGCCATGTTAAAAATGGCTGTTACATTGATATTGTTACCATAGACTTTACCAAAAAAATGCCTCTGAAATTACATAATGCAGATGTGCAATAATTATTATGTTAAACGCAGGCAAAATGATTACAAATTGTATTCCGAAGGGGGGGGGGCTATTATTCTTTAATTGGATGGAACTGAATTCATACTTCCCTTTTTCCCATGAAAAGATATCTGTCAAGATATAATGATATCATATAAATATGTTTAATGCTTTGTAGTTTCACTTCAATTGATAAAATATGGCATTCATAAGTAACATAATTTAGTGATAGTTGTAATATTCCTTGCTAATATCAAACCAATTTTCTGTAATGGTCCATAAGATATGAATTACTGCATGGCACAGCATTCATTACTGTTATGAACATGCTTGTGTATTTCATCAAACTTACCCAATCTTTATTATTTTGTTCCGTTATAATCTTCTTACAACAAGTGGGTCATGAGGGATGCCACCACTGACATGGAAGACATTTACAAATAAGCAGGTAATAAGGATGATGAATAAATATTAGAAATAACTACTTGATTTTGATAGAGAGCTTATGTAGATTTAAAAAAAAGTGATTGGATGATTTGAATGAGAACGCCATTCTGTTTATGACACGCAATGAGTAATGGTGTTCTATAATATTTTTATTTCAAGTGTTTTTGTCAAAAATGTAATAATTGTTTTAGCAAGATATAATTTATGACGAAAAGATTAATGTTTTCTAGGTGATATTCGGTGTGTAACAAGCTTAGTTTTCCTCTTCTGAATTTGTTCAAATTATTCTTCTGGAATAAATATTACCCACACCCAGGGGCCACATGATTAATATAGATTTCAAAAGTAATAATGTTAAAAATCTTGCACTCTGAAACCCCAAGGTTTATGGGTTTGTAACTTTTGATTTGTGACATTGTATGGTGGTAATTCAATAAGCTTTTAAAAAATTCCCCTGAGTCGGCATTGACACCATCCTAGGGTTACTTGTTTTTTGTTATGTATTTAATACAAACTTTAATATGTCTTAATACTGCCTAAGGCCTAATAAAGTCTGTGTCATACAAAGGAAAACAACAAAATAAAAACTACAGTTGTTACACAAACATCACAAAAATGCAAATAACGGGTTGGCTTGTACATATCTCAGGGGAGCGATATAGGGCCTTTTGGCCCTCTTGTTTGCTTTATTATGCTAACCCACCTATTGGTCTCCACAGGATACAACTTGACTATAAAATCGTGGCCAGGTACTTAATAGCAATCAAATCTAATCCTCAGGAAAGGCATGAATTTGCTGCACAATGGTTAAATTGACGTTTGTGACGTCACAATTAGTTTATTTTTTAAGTGCAAAGTATTGCATGCCCTATCTGTGACGAGATATTACCGCCTACCTGTAATTTGAGAGCAGTTGTTATAAAATGTTTTGATTAATCTTGTGATATTTTGTTGTTATTGATGTGTTTTTTTAAACGAAATTCAAAATAAAATAAAATTGTATAACAATAAAAACAAACACATTTCAAATGAATGACATGAAAAGCGTGAAAAACAAAGCACGATGACTATGTGCAAAGATCCTCAAGTGTTCTGGTCTGCTTGTACCAGTTAAAGTACACAGATAATGGGGACTTTTTTAAGGCAACTGTATGCTGAAGAGTTGGCAGAACTGTTAAAGCAAAAGTTATATTACAGAACGGTCAGTTTGCTGTGAATGTTTGCCATTGATAGTGTTTGTTGTTGCAAAATGAAATTTCAGTAATGTATGTACCTTAAAACTGCAATAACATGGTTCAAAATTGTTTTCATCTATAGCCATTCTAATATTTGCTTTAAATTCCAAAATTATTTGTTTTATTCACAATCATAATCGATTTTTATTGCAATGTGGCGTTTGGGGGAAACTTATCGTTAAATAGTGCTAAATACAAAATGAAAGTTTATTTGCAAACGTTGCTTTAACTGAAGGCACTACTGCATGATGGACTTGGCAACCTTGATTGATCCCCTGATACCACAGCGCCACCCTTGATTGATCCCCTGATACCACAGCGCCACCCTATGATGCTATGACATGATACTACTGTGATACTGGGCTGGGGGTCATATCTCCTGTCAGCAACACAAACCAGGCACATGTCCATACCCTGGGCTAGAGCTGTCAAGCTCTGTCAGGCTCACTTGCAGATGACTGCAATCTGATTGGATTAAATTCCTGCTATACAAAACCTGTGTTATACTGGCTTGTGGTTAAAAAATAACTCCTCTTTGAAGAAGGATTAATGGATATAATTAAATGTGAGAATGTAGAGCACATACTTGCATTGATCTGTTCTCAACTGGTATGTGGGGATTAATACAGATGAATACAGTAGCCTCTATTTCATAATACAGTTGGAATAAAATGTTTACTTTTCATCTCGGGCTGATTTTCCTGAGGATAGAATAGAGCTGTTTGTTTGTATTGGAATAGAAAACAGCCTAGTACACTTTTTTTTGAAAATTTCAAAAGGATTAGATATCGGCTAATTGAAAATGGTGAAAAGGGCAATAAATGACAACATCTGATTTGTGTGGTTGTTTAAGCCATGGAAAAAACATTGATTCACATTTAGTCTGTGTTTCAAGTGGAAGTAATACAGATATTGGATGTCAGAGCTGGATTTTGATCACTGGAAGAGTAGGCAATTTAAAGGTTAAATGTGAGAAAATTTCAGATAATATTTTGACTTGCCTTCGTTTGTACATGGAAGTCCTTAGACAAAACAAGTTGGCATTGATTGGATGTGGTATCAGTAAGAGTCGAAAATGTAAACAGAATGACTTTTCACTAGCATTCAATATTAGATATTAAATGTAGTTTATGGAAGTTATCTATTATGCGATAAATTTCTAAAGAGTAGTTTGAACGATATATCTCCATGAGTTGGTGATCGTAAAATGATATCAAGGAAATAAACAGTAACTTAATACAGTCTGCTGAGAGTGTACTAAACTGGCAGATGTTATTGGGAAGTCATCTGAATCTGGTTAGTGTCCTGGTGTTGTGTGGGAATACTTATACAGAATTGATTCAGGAATATAGATATAATATGAACTTTGTTAATATTTTGATCAGGTGAATATTAAAATACAACAAAGACATGTAAAGATATTACTTGGTAAAATGATAGTTAACATTGTATTTGTTAAAACAGTAAGATGAAAGAAATAAACAATGTGTGGTGAAACAAATAAACAATGTGTGGTGGAAATGAATGGCAATCATTGATTATATAATAATTTGGGTCCATTAATCACGAGATGTTGTCGCGGAAGTCACATACAAAGATGGAAGACCTGCGCCGAGTGTCGTCATGGAAACCAAAGAAGGAGAAGAAGTCAATTCTGGCGCGAAGCAAGAGCGAGGGGATGGGGGACTGCTCCCTTCCGGCGGACCTGAGGACCCCGGGGCCCCCTATGATCCCCAGTAAGTGTGACCGGCTGCAGGATCAGGCCCCAAGATAGGGAATGGGCTAAAGTGTAATTCTAATATAATGCTAAAATAGTACAAGCTGTGAAATTGCTTGTTGTTTTAGTGTTGAAATTAAGTTTGAGATTGACAAATTTTGTAGTTTTGCTACCCAAACCCTTAAGCCTTACCAATTATGTGAGATTTTGTTATCATTTATGCATGTTTTTTTCTTGAGCATAATTATGGGAATTCTTTAACTGATTGTCATTAAGTACACTGTGGACAGTATTCTGTTGGTCTGGACAGTCTTTCTGTTGGACTGGACAGTCTTTCTGTTGGACTGGACAGTCTTCTGTTGGACTGGACAGTCTTCTGTTGGTCTGGACAGTCTTCTGTTGGCCTGGACAGTCTTCTGTTGGCCTGGACAGTTTTCTGTTGGACTGGGCAGTCTTCTGGTGGGCTGGGCAGTCTTCTGTTGGACTGGACAGTCTTTCTGTTGGACTGGGCAGTCTTCTGGAGGGCTTAGCAGTCTTCTGTTGGACTGTACAGTCTTCTGTTGGACTGGACAGTCTTTCTGTTGGACTGGACAGTCTTCTGGTTGGCTGGGCAGTCTTCTGGTGGGCTGGACAGTCTTCTGTTGGACTGGACAGTCTTCTGTTGGGCTGGACAGTCTTCTGGTGGGCTGGATAGTCTTCTGTTAGGCTGGACAGTCTTCTGTTGGGCTGGACAGTCTTCTGTTGGACTGGACAGTCTTTCTGTTGGACTGGACAGTCTTCTGTTGGGCTGGACAGTCTTCTGGTGGGCTGGGCAGTCTTCTGTTGGGCTGGACAGTCTTCTGTTGGACTGGACAGTAATGTTGGGCTGGACAGTCTTCTGGTGGGCTGGACAGTCTTCTGTTTGGCTGGACAGTCTTCTGTTAGGCTGGCTGTTAGTGTTAAGATTGTCAGCCATGCATGCTGGACACCCCAGTTTTACCCCTCCCCCCAAAAAAACAAATAAATGAAGCACACACAGAGCTGCTTGTGTGTCTTCTCATGGCTTGGACCTATGTGAGCTCAAGTTTCAGGAACTTATGTCAGGCTTCTGAAATAATAAAATGATATATATTAAGTAATATTTGTATCCCAACATGGACACCTGGGTTTGATCCCAAGCTTGTGCTGAGCGTGTATTCACGTAAGTCTTACCAAATGCTGTTGTAACGTGACTCACCAGGTACCGCTTGGCAGAATGATCAGTTTTGTTAAAAAGTGTTGAATCAACTTCACTTCATAAAACAAACTTATTAGCTAATACTAGCTTTAATATATCAATGAATGAGTGTTAAGTATTCTTGCAAAACATGTTTTAAATTTAAACACAAGATATTCAATAAGGTTTATTACTGAATTAAATAAAAATTAAACATCCACGTTTCTACCTTCTTTGGTTTGTTTTTTTATGGCAATATTATGTCTAATGAATAGCTTTAATCTAATGACTATCTATTTATTGGAACCAGCATGTCATATTTTACTTTCTTCAGATATCTTATATGCTTCATTAACAATAAACTCAAATTAAATAACAAATTAATCTGCTACTGGCAAACATAGATGGCCTGGTGTAACCAAAATGCGTATAATCTTCTTGTAATGATAGGAACCATTACCTGTTTCACAAAGATGAAAACAAAATAATAATAAACAAATTAAATTCTTTAATGTCATCGATCTATAGGTAAATGATATTCCAAACTGTTTGCATTTTAATGTTTTGGGTTTCGGAATGTTGTTATTATAGCAGATTGACAAATTTCTTTGGCGGGGATTTTGCTATGCAAATATTGAATTAAAGTTTGGTTGTCAAAGTCGGGCCTATATTGATTATGTATACCAATCTGATATATACATACATGAGGATTATAGAACATAAAAAATCATTCTGGGAAAATAAATTGTTTTCTTTTTAGTTGTCATGTTTTTAAATTTTAATGTGCGACTTTGATGATTTATTCTAATTCTAGCTAAT
Source organism: Dreissena polymorpha (assembly GCF_020536995.1). Classification (NCBI taxonomy): domain Eukaryota; kingdom Metazoa; phylum Mollusca; class Bivalvia; order Myida; family Dreissenidae; genus Dreissena; species Dreissena polymorpha. The sequence continues at coordinate 119,377,524 of NC_068356.1, read as the reverse complement.
TTAGTAATTGTGATAATTTACACAATTATGTGGTAATATAATTTATTTGCAAAATGATTTTTTTTTATTCCGAACTTTTCACAATGATGTTAAGAATTGGAATTTCAATTGTAGCTATTAATGATATGTTTTTTTCTCTGGATATAACTCATAAAGACATGCTATGTTATTATTGCAAACATTAGATCTTTATTTTGGCATTTGTAATTGCCTTCTTCCCTTTTAATTTAAGTGACTGCTATTGAATCAATATCAAATTCCAAAGACATTTGCAAATAATCTGATCAATATGAATACACTAACTTTAATTGATATGGATTATTTTACCATAGTGTGTATAACACTCCATTTTCTGAAATAAAAAAGAATTCCTCTGTTATTTAAGGTGTTACTTATTGAGGATTTAATGTTCGTAATTTCTGTGCTGTTAAAGCTTTAACTAATGTAAAGCTGACAATAATGTATTTTAGAAACTACTTGATTTGATAGCAAAATTAACTGATAAAGTAACCGGCAGTGGATGTATTATTTAAGCAAGCCATTCGTTTTAATACTATGTGTTAATAACGTATGATTAAAGTATTTTGAAAAAAAATAATTGAACAGTTAATGTCTTGAACACAGATGAAACTATTCTCATGTTGTATGAATTTTTTTTTAAGATACAACATTTTCATGCTATAACATGAAAATATTAAATTTTAAATGTAAATTTTAACTCTCAAACCATGCAATTTACTTCTAGTATATCAATATAAAATACAAAGACAAATTTATATCACAGTATCAGTCCTGCTTTTAAAGATAAACACTCCTGGCCTAAAAATGAGTTAAACATTGGTAGGTTACAGGCTTAAAATTAGCTTAAAAATACAATATGTGTTCTCTGAAGATCTTTGTTATCTGTATTTGGTAAAGGAAACCTGTGGTGTAGAAGGTAAAACTATGATTTAGACAAATTTATATCAGAGTATCTTTTTTTATAACATTTTGTGAGTTGCTGTCAATGTGACATCATTTGATACAGAATTAATTATTCCACTATGGCAGTACGCCTACGTTTGAATATACACATAAACAAAACTGACCTATTGGTCAAAGTTACCTACAATAGCTACCTAACTCATTTATGCACAATCTTGTCTACCATGGCTATAAATATATGCCAATTTTCATTGCTTCACCAATCCTCTGGAGACCGGACAATTGCGTCTAAACATGGAATTGATCAGTGTATTGCCCAGTGGAAAGGAGTACATTGGTAGATTATCGTCAGTCTACCACTAATGACATCATTGTCTATAGCGAACAAAATCTCATAACTACATTAAACTCCCACGAGCCTGCCAATTCTCTGGTAATGATGGATCAATCTATAGATATGCACGCAGATAACAAAGTACTCCTGGAAGGTTTCCCTCACCCTTTACAACAGTCAGGTTTCATATTCCTGTCATCCTAAGAGTACTAGAGACCAAGTGCAACTTCCTAGAGACCAACCAACCTTTGTCATTTAGCTCATTTAGAAAACAACAGGAATTCAATTGGTGTATTATCAACTTGATCTTACGCAATTAGTGGTTCCATTGATATTCAATCAATTAAGTAAATGGTTCCAGGCAGTTGAATGATCATTTATACATCCCTTCAGTTTATAAAGAAAATCCAAGTCTTTGTGATTTATTAATGACAATAAATAAGGTTTGTCTTGATAAATAGTAACAAAACATAATGCCTCATCATCTAAATATAAGGTGTTATTTATAAATGAGGCTTGAGATGTTTTGACTGTATAATTTATGTGCCATGTGACAAAAATATGCAAGCACTTATCTTAACCCTTTGCATGCTGGGAAATTTGGCGTCTGCTAAAATGTTGTCTGCTGAATTTCTAAAATTAGCATTTTCTTCGATTATTTTCAAAGAATGCTATCAGAATAGCAAACAGTTTGGATCCTGATGAGACGTCACGTTCTTATCTTAACCCTTTGCATGCTGGAAAATTTGGCGTCTGCTAAAATGTTGTCTGCTGAATTTCTAAAATTAGCATTTTCTTCTATTTTTTTCAAAGAATACTATCAGAATAGCAAACAGTTTGGATCCTGATAAGACGCCACGTTTTGTGGCGTCTCATCAGGATCCAAACTGTTTGCAAAGGCCTTTAAAATTCAGTTCCAGTGCTGAAAGGGTTAAGATGGATGGCATCAAAATATGACAATCTTAGTTGACTATTTCTGTCTGCTGGTGTCTTAAAACAAATGGCAAAAAGATCTTTATGCTAACATTATTAGTCCCTATGGAAGGACTGATGTACCAAAACCAGCGTTTCCAAATTGATGTTGGTACACCAGAACTGCAACACACCGTCTGGAAGCTGTCCAACAGACAACCAAATACAGCGGGGGCGGGTGACACAGAAGTACAAAGCTTACAAAGCTTATTTATATTCCAGGACAATGCTCATAAATAGAACATGTTCCCTTTGAAAATACAATCAACTTAGAATGAGTGTTCTGGCAGCAGCAATTGACAGTAGTTTTTTGCCTATGTTTTTGTCGTTTTGTAACATAAAATTGCAAGGATGAAGGGCAAACCTGTTTGTACTCAGTACACCTTCCCTAGAGTAGCCTTGATATAATGCACCAGTCTCTTTGCTAATATTGGTGGACAGAAATAGCAGAACAGCAGCCAATGGTCTGGTAGATGAAACCATTCGGGAATGTGTGGCAAGTGTGAGACAATTAACAGAAAAACAAATAACTCGTGAGAAATATGAGGATTCTGCAAAACAAAACAGTATATTTTATGCGTCAGTGGTTGTCTTAATACTTTTTGTGTGGACAAAATTGAGTTATGGTACTTTTTATGCTCCCCAAAAAAAAAAATTGAGGTAGCATATAGTCGCCGCTTCGTCTGTCCGTGCGTGTGTCCGTCCGTTCGTGCACAATTTTTGTCCGGGCTATTTCTCAGCAATTAATGACCGGAATTCAATTAAACTTTATGGGAAGCTTCACTACCAAGAGGAGATGTGCCTATTATCACAGGTGTAGGGCGCGTGGCCAAGTCACTTTAACACTATCAATTTGTCATAAAACAATATTTTTTATCATATTGACCAACAACAAAAAAATTACTTTTTTTTTTCTCATATGATATATATGAACAAGGTAGGTATCTCTTGACACAGAAAAATCACCTTCATCAACATTTTAAGCGATTAATTGCCTAAATGGCGGTCTATTTTCGTAAACTATGTACCATATTTGTTGGGAAAGGTTGCCTCGTGACGAAAAATGATCACAAACAGCTACTTGCCAACATAAACTACAAGAAAATACTTCTCAAACTTGTAGAAATGCTAGGTTGGCGTCGATCTGACCGATACTTCAGTGTCGATTTTACAAGAGTAAAACTATCGAAATACGCCAGCTACCGAACATAATCCGTTTTAGTACAATAAACAAATAATAGTTTATCAACTTACAACACAGATTCGTCCTTTTGTTTGAGTTATACCGTCGAAATCGTAGTAAATCGGGCATTGTTTATTGACAATTTCGAGTCCTGAGCTCTATGTCGATCAGACGCTTTATCGTTGGATAAATAGCGTAAGGTGAAGGACGTTTTGCAAGCGCCTGCCATGACCCGGATCATTGTACATGATTGACATAAACATCCGACGGTTTCTTGTTTATACTGATAAGTGAACTTGGGGTGTGTGTCATTAAAAAAAAAAAGGTATTAAACTAAAATTCAAGGATTATAATATCCAGTTTTCCAACTTAATACATTTTTATTAATAATAATCAACAAAGCTATAACTTGTTCTAGTTTGTTGTAAATATTGATTTTAGCTACACAAATGCTATCATGATTGTGTGTTCAATGCTTGCATTAACTATTTGTTGTTCAATTCTTGCATTTGTTTTCAAAGTTCTGTCATCTTTGGTGTAAAACTGATGTTCTCACCACCATTCTTGCAGTGTTAATGCAATCAGCAGCAAAAGAATGAAGTTTTGACAGTCTATAGTGGTTTCTTGAGATCTGAAACATTATGCGCCACATTAATCTCTGAAACCTCCTGATGTTAAAGTAGCTTCTTTGTTGTTTTAGTAATTAGATGCTTTGTTTTTTGCTGTTTGATCTATGTCATTTAGCAGCTCAGATGGCAACTGCAGTCTTCTTTTAGAGGCTCATGCAAGCATCTGGATGATGCAGACTCCAGGTGCTGCCACCTGCATTATTTCCAGAATGGAAATTTAAGTGCCAACACTTGCTTGTTATCTTAGAGTACTTGGGAGTTTTCAAACAAACATACACAATACACACATGAACATGTTTTGTAAATCAAGATGAACTTAAATAGAGATAATTTTTATTTTAATTGCAGACTGTGCCATTAAGGAGCATTTGGTTCAGTGTGGTTCAGTACATCTTCAATCCACATGTTATTTCCCCACTTGACTGTTTTTGGATATACACTCCAACTCCAATATATCACGGTCCGTTATATCGCGTTGTCCAATATATCGCGAATCGGGTATGGCTCCCAAAAATCTGACGAGCATAATCCTTAAATAAAATGTTTTTCTCTGAGAATTTGATGCATTAAAATCCGTTTCAAGCAAGTATTTTTTCCTTTTTTTCACCAACTTTAATCCAACAGTCATAATCCAGTTTTGACCAGATTGTTTGCTTACATTGTACATCACATTAACACCTGTGTACTGCGATAAACAAAAGACCCATTTGTCAAACATGACAGGTCATTTCGGGTGTTACAATTCTCTATTGAATTTGCTTTGAACTGCCGAAACGCACCAGTGCACACATGAAGGTGTACACAATTATAACAGTAAATGTCACAAGTCAATACTGACCTATCTCAACAATCTGTGTGCGTTAGATACAGTATACAATATAGATCAGTTAGTCACAATGCTCTACTATTAAACCCCATGCTGTGCATGCTTTTCATGAGAAATGAATGACGTCATTTTGTACATGGGTCTAATTTGTGCATGCTTTCTTGAACAATAAAACTCGGCAATGGTTTTCGGATTAAAAATTTAATTATACGCATTTGAAAATACTCACATGGAATAATGTTTTGTGTTATACCAATTAATGACATATGGATATAACACAAACTTGAATAAGGTTGGTAAATAGCGTGTTTTGAGATTGCATAATGATGCTAATGTATACATATACATGCATACATAAACTGACAATTTATATCGCGCACCGGATATATCACGGTCGCGATCTTTGGACCCCTTCAACCGCGATATATTGGAGTTGCAGTGTATTTTGAAATATCAGTAATCCCTCTATTATTGCTTCTTAAACAAAAATGTGCACTTTTTTCTCTGAATTATGTTGGCTTTGAGCTAAAACAATTTTCATTTTCTGTCAGCAATATTTTCATAAGATGGTTTATTAAACAGGTTTACAACAAAGTTGCGCCTTAGTAGTGAATTTCAGTATTAATTACGGCATATTACTAAATGTGGCTCTGGAAGCCTTAACATAACAAATGGAGAAATTGATGAGCAAACAATTTATTCACATCCTAGCTACTGACATCTGTGCTAATGATAATGTCATGGCCAAATGTAGCCAGACTTAAATAACTCTATATGATGCAAGCGAATTAAATTGTCACTATGTTTTCCTAAATTGTCTAGCATTTTGCTTTCAAGAGTCAGTGTCTAGTGTCGAAATTATCCTCAAATATATATAGTCTTCTTTCAATTCCAAAAATGGAAGCAAACGACACAAACACTAACTTTACACCTTTTGTTTTGTCAAACCTTAAATAGCCCATACTTTTGGGTTGTATTTCACATCTCAGTTCCTCATGTGTGTGTTTTACCACATCTCAAAACTCTATGTTTGAGTTTTACCCAATCATACCACTTTAGGCTGTGATCAATCGCAGCCCCGAATTGCTTGTCATAAAATGTTTTACCACATGCCTTCTAGTCTATTATTATCCACATTTCAGAATCCTTTTTTTACCAAATTGCATATCTGCTTTTCTGACATTGATCTTTTTTTCTTGGACCACACGTATTCTGTTAAATCTGTTGCAATTGATCAACTGTTATGGGTTGTCAACACTACATCCATGAACAAATTTATCTTGAAGACAAAAAAGGAAAGTGATATATAAAAAAAGATGTGAGCGAATGGTTTCTGGCATAAAATCGTCTTATCAGCAAGTATTTAGCAGAGCAAATAATTCTTGACAAATTGGATCAGTTAAAGTTAATAATAGCAACAAGACCTAATTCTATGACATTGCCAAACATTGTTTAGTCTTATGATATTCACATTAGGTTGTGAGCGTTTATTCCAATTTATTAATCAAGCCTGTATTTCAATCTAATAACTGAGCTGCATGACATTTTTTTATTAGCACAGACTTGAGTGATAAGTATACGAGTGATACATTGTTTTTGAATTCCTTTAAGTTTGATGTAACATGACCTAACATTGTGCTATAAGTGTCACACCTTGGCATTTTCATTGCCTGGAAGTATCCTAATTGCAAATAATACATCTTCCAAAGTATGTTACAGACTTCTCTATACTAGCCCTGTCTGCTTGGAGTGATGTATCACCAAAATGAGCTCAATTTACATTAAGCATGCTCTGCTGATTAAGACCAAAAGCATTATTTCTCTTGCATAAAAAAACCCGACATTTTTCACAGGGAAATTATAATGTATTAATTTTTAAGCCAAATGGACCATTAATATTAATTAATGTTCCAGTCTTAAGTAGAATGCTGATGGGGAAAGATAAGAGCTGGAAAGTGTTCACTGAATAACATTGCAATAATCGGTTGTGCTGTAATTGAGCATTGTTCTAACATCTTGACATTTTCTCGAGGTGGTTTGTAACTTATGATAGCATAGTGTTTTTAATTGTTACAAATAGATAGCATACAGGTTTGTTGTAATTATCATCAAAAGTAAATGACAAATTACAAAAGGATTTTACTGCAGGGCATTCTAAGCAAGAAGTTTTCAAAAGAAACACAAGCATTTGTACAGAAATTGCTAAGTGGAAATCTTTCATAACCCATTTCTTTATGTAGACCTCACAAAGAGATATTGGAACAAGGAAACCTTTGTTTTTTTACAAAATATATCACTTTTAATACTCTATATACTCCTCAAAAGCCGTTGTTGATGTCCATTAATTTTGATTTATTGGTATAATATCCACCCAAGCCAATTATAAAGCCACCAATTCTGTTTATTACCAAAACAATACATTAGCCTTGTTCAGATCATATTGCCAGGAGTGTCATTGAATATTCATCTACTATAAAGGTACATGGAGATAGGTTTTTAATGAAACTTATTTATATTTTCTATTCATTCTCTTCAATGCCAGCTTGTCTGCATTACCTAGACCCAATCATGCTTTCTGGCGCACAATTATTTGTAAAAATTGATGTTACTGAATTTGTACTAGATGTATATAAACATATAATATAGTATTAAATATGAACAAAAACATCAATTGAACCTACATGTATGTTTTCAGTTTAATATTTAGAATTATAAATGTTCAACTTTTATTCCAAAGATCAGGATAAATGCTGACTATTTGTATGAAAGATATTTCTTTTTATGCCCCCGGATCAATTGATCGGGGGTATATTGTTTTTGGCCTGTCTGTCTGTCATTGTATGTGTCTCTCTGTCTGTCTGTCACAAACTTTAACCTTGGTTAAACTTTTGCACTTACTTTTGTAATATTGAAGATAGCAACTTGATATTTGGCATGCATGTGTATCTCATGGAGCTGCACATTTTGAGTGGTGAAAGGTCAAGGTCATCCTTCAAGGTAAAAGGTTAAAAAAAAATCAAAGCGGTGCATTAGGGGGCATTGTTTTTTTTCTGACAAACACATCTCTTGTTAGACCATATTATGTTTCCAAACATTCTTAACCCAGAGTAAGTGACACTGGAACAATATGCAGGGGAAATTTGTACTTTGAATCTTTTGATATTGTTTGCTTTATTGATCAATCTGTAATACTTTTTCTGGACTGAGCTATAATGAATACTGATGTATCAGAAACTAAACATGTCAAGTGTGCTATTACTCTTGTAGATACAGCCTTAACAAATATTTTACTTAAAAACTCATTTTACCTCATAGAGTGCACTTTATTCAACCTGAAAATCTGAAGGCTTCTGACAGCAGAGCCATGCAGGCACATTCATTTAGCATCCTAGATCAATTAACAGAGTCATTACAAAGTGTTTGTTAATGGAGTTGTGTTAATTGAAGTTTTCAATATTGCATACCATGTAGTAATTGCAGTCTTAACATTTGCCGTTACCAATGAGCCAGATGAGTTTATTATCACAGAAATAATTGAATACCCAAGTTGATTTTTTGTCTGGACTGTTTTATTGGATATTGGAAGAGTAATTTCAGAAACATTGCCCTCTGTGCAGGATAATTATGGCCGTTTACTGGTACTGGGTCATATTTAGGACATTGCATTACTGGTGCCACTGGTGACCTATAAATGGTTGCTCCTTCAGGAAATGTTGGCAGAAGTATCTCCACTTTTGAATGTATGTATAGGAATATTTGTAGTAATATAATCATATAATAATAATAGTTATAATAATAATAATAACACTTTGGGCTTCTTTTAACCTGATTCTTGATGGTTTCACAGATCATTTTTACCCGGACTTGGGTTTATTCTGTTGCAAGTTTTGAAACTGGTCAAACTTTGCTGCATGATTTTTGTGCCAGCTTTTTTAAGAGTTTGCTGTTGCTACTTTGTGTAAACTGCATTTAGTATTGTCTTTTTATTATCTTTCAACTTAGTAGATTTAGAATTGCTTTTTTTTGGAATAGGTTGAAAAGTGTTGTGTGGTGTTTTGTGTGAACTTGGTCAATAGGTCACCTATGGTATAATCATACCTTAGTTAACAGACAGCATTATTGCCAATTTCAGGGTCGGCTTGGAATTTTGAGGATGACACTGACTCTACCACTTCATCTGAGAACATGACCACTGGCTCTGATGACGTCTCTGTGCAGAAAACACCAACCCCCCTGTATTACACAACTCCTCCAAAAGCTGTAAGTAAACACCAACCTTTCTGTACTACACAACATCACAAAAAGCTGTAAGTAAACACCTACCCCCCTGTACTACGCAACTTCACCAAAAGCTGTAAGTAAACACCTGCCCCCTTGTACTACACAACTTCACCAAAAGCTGTAAGTAAACACCTACCCCTTTGTACTACACAACTTCACCAAAAGCTGTAAGTTTAAACACCTACCCCTTTGTACTACACAACTTCACCAAAAGCTGTAAGTAAACATCCACCCCCCTGTACTACACAACTCCTCCAAAAGCTGTAAGTTAACACCTACCCCTCTGTACTACACAACTCCTCCAAAAGCTGTAAGTAAACATCTACCCCTCTGTACTACACAACTCCTCCAAAAGCTGTAAATAAACTGCTGGCAAGGTCAAAGTAATGGCATTGCAGTCCTTTTGTTCTGCAATCTGTAGTTAAAGTGAAACTGAACATGACTCTTATCTTCAAACTATGTTGAATATTTTGATGATAATGTTCTTTTTGCCTCAGAATTACTTTATTTTACCATGTATAGCGCACTCCCATGTATAACGCGCATGCGATTTTTTAAAGCCATAATGGAGAAAAAAAAAATTCAAGACCAAAAACATGAAAATCGGGCCGAAAATGGCCGCCATTCTTATATTGCGCAATCAATTAATCTGAGTTTTCGGGCGCTTAATTTTTTGTTTTAAAGAAGGGAGCATTAATACAATCAGGAGCATGGGCTGCATAGCACTATGTTTTCGACAATTTTAAAGATTATTCTCTCGAGATTATGGGGGCCCTAAAAAGGGCCGTTGTCGTCTTCGTGAATTAGTGTCAATTAAGGTCTCAAATGCCAATTAGCGTCTCAAATTACTCAACAAGTTGCTCAACACATTGCTAGATGAAAGATGTCAATTACCAAGTGCAACGACCCCATTCACACCTACCTGAACCTGCGAAATACAACTCCTTCACACCTACCTTTATCTGCATTCATTTTATGTCAACAACAGCCCCTAAAAATGCGATCAATGAAGGAGTGTGAAAACACCAACACAAACAGTTTTTTCATCTTTCAATTTTTGTCAAAACTGTAACTGCCCCGTTTAAACCTACTTTCTCCCGCTATTTGATGTTTCGAAAACGGCCCCTTCAGTCTATAACATTATAGGCAATTGTGAAGATTTACGATTACGAAATGGATTTTTGCGCAATTTAGCAACCTGGAAAGCGTTGTGTCAATGTATTACGCGCACCGAATTTTTATTTTGAAATTTGGAGGTAAAAAAACTGCCCCATGCAAGGTAAAATACAGTAATGCCTTGCTGCAATAATTAATGATCCCCTGCCAAAGGTGGACGGATATAGTTTTGGCATTGTCCATCAGTCCGTCAGTCTGTTCATCCATCCGTCTGTCACAAACTTTTTAGGACTTTACCTCAGAAACTATATATGATTCCAACATGAACTAATAGGTGTATAGATATAAATGAGGAGAAGTGCCTTGCACAAGAACCCTAACTTTACACTTTCTTAAAGAAGATATATTGTGTTTTGTTTTCTTTTAGTTCTGCATCATCCATGGGAACATTTATTTGGCAAGGGATGTCAATTCAATGAATATGAACTTAATTATTCCAAAACAGCAACAAAAATGCCAGTTTTATGTTTTTATCTTTGAATTCCTGATTAATTCTAGAAAAAGCTTTGGGAAATTAAAAGTAAAATGACAACGGTCAAGTATTTCATTACTTTTGAATTACTATAGACTGGGAAAAAAATACATTTTATAAGTTGACTACTTTTCATGAAAATTTCATCAAGTGCTCTCAAAAGTTATCTTGAACACATTGCATAACATTTCTTTTTACTGGATATCACAATCAGTTGTATAAAAAGCCATTTGCTACAAGGGAATAAACACTATTTTTGTTGATCAGTGATTCTTAGAAAGATTGCAATTTTATCCTTGTTCTGTTTTTGTTTTAAGTAAAACTAAACAGATTTTCCAGTCTGCTATTTGATTTTCGGTCTTTGAAATTCCCTAGTCTATTATGATTTATGCCTTGTCTTAAATTTCTCTCATAAATGAAATCTAACTGAGAAGTTGTAAATGGCTCACTTGGATCACAGTTGTATAATCCCATTTGCAATGCAAGATTCGTCTATATTTGGAATGGAAGATTTAAAACAGATGCTCATGGGGAAAAGCTGTCTCTAGCTTAGATTTTGATTTGAAAATATGGCATAAAGTACTTTCCACAACCTTAATTAACTCTTTCAGTGCTGGAACCAAATTTTGAAGGCTTTTGCAAACAGTTTGGGTCCAGATGAGACGCCACAGAACGTGGCGTCTCATCAGGATCCAAACTGTTTGCTATTTTTATAGTATTCTTTGAAAAAAATTGAAGAAAATGCTTATTTTAGAAATTCAGCAGACGACATTTTAGCAGACAACAAATTTCCCAGCATGCAAAGGGTTAAAGTGTCTGTGAGAACATTTCTGTTAACTGCTTTTATGCCCTTGGTATTTCCATGTGGTAGTCCTAAGTAAATGTCCTTTCTGTCCTTCCGTTAGTCGAGCTGTGACATGCCCAGTCAATTTTAAAGTTTAAGGAGCAAGAACACTAATTGCTACAGTTGTTGCTTCTGACATTCACTGATCCACCCATCTAATGAAACCTCACTCTTACCTTGACGTTCACCAAAATGAACTTAAACTATGTCATACTTTGTGTCCTTCAAACTGTCTTTCCTTACCTGCCAGCTTACTTGTAACATCACTTGGATTCTTATTTGCCTATTGGTAATGGCCCTATACCCACTACTATTTCACTGCAGCAATTGGCCAATCTGGGTGCTGGGGGTGGGGCCAAGTTGGACTTCAGAAATTAAAATAGACTGTCCATCAGCAACTGGTTATTGTAATAATGTTTTAATTTCATTTTTTTGATGTTTAATAATTCTTTAAAAAAAGCATGATCTTGCTTAATGTTTTCTTTTTTGGTCTTCTATTGAAGCTTTAAGAAAACTGAATGCCAGTAAAAGGGGTATTGTAATGAAGCCCTTCTTGACGATGCTGGAACAGCAGCGTCCAAGGTTTGATAACCAGTAAAAAAATTCTTCACAATTGCGACCTATGTAAAAGACCGAGCCAGTCCGATTGAGATAACTCGATTTTTCAGTTACTTCCCTTGGCATTCGCCACTGCGTAGGAGAATGCTCGTTGATTTTCATTGATAACATTCTCCTAGCAGAGTTGTCGTTCGTGTTGATAAAGGTAAATATTAATAGAACAGCATATCCTGGGGAAACAGATTCAATAAGTGTATCAGAACGTTAATTTCAAATTAGTAATTTTACATCCATTTTATTTTTATAGACCAATGAAACAACTATATATTTTCTCTATTTTGTTTGATAGTTGTTCTCGATTTAGTAAATAAATTGCGAATAAAAACATATAAAATTAACTTTTTACGTGATCACAAAACTAAAGAATGCGAATGATTTCGAACCTGCAAATTGTAAACGCTGCACTGCTATGATATATATAGATAAAACAACTTTAGTTTGCGTAATTGTCCGTCCCGCTAGCGCAGTGGTAAGGACGTTCGCTTTTTCACCAGAACGACACCGGTTCGATTCCCGCTCCGGCGCAATGTTATATTTTGTATGTTTTGTGGTCACCATTCCTGACAGTTGTGTTTTTCCGGAAAATCTCATCCCCCCCCGCAGCATTTGACCATATAAAAAATTAAAAAGTATTTCAGTACACAACAAATAGCTGGAAATTGCAGCTATCATTCAAAATTCGTCCCAACTGTCGTCAATCTAATCTTATTAGGTAGGAGTGCTGGACACACTCCGGGTCCCAACATTATGCAGCCTCAGCGCGGAGGTAACTCATTACCTTGGAAAAACACGAATACACACACTGGGTGCAGCCTAGGCGGGTATAGACTCAAACAAAGCAACAAACTCAAGTGTGGGCACAATCATTTAAATATTTACATATTGAATACGATTTTCTAACAGAAATTACACAACCACCTAAGTGAACATACCATGTTTGATATTTCGTTTGATTGTTAGATTTCAGCATATACATGTATAAGGTCATTTCGCTATAAGTTAACTTATCCATATGTTCGTGGGCGAACTCGGATAGTCAAGTGCTCATACGATTGAGCTCACATGGTCCGGCTATGTGCTCATACCTACTTTCGAGAATCATCAAAAATGTATTGCCATACTTAATGATCAAGAATGTGACCCGCCTCCCAGTTTCGCTCAATGGGTCAAGTTACCCACGGGTACTACTTCCCCGCACCACTAAACTTTTTTTCATACCAAAAATGTTTTGTACGCAAATTTTTTTCGAACCGAATTTTTTTTCGTACCCAAATTTTTTATCGTACCCAAATGGTTGTATCAACATACACAATTGTGGTGATATAGATAAACTTAAATTGATGTTTTATATCCATCCTCTTCAAAAGCATCGTCACACCAGTACTGCCAGTACTTTGATTTATAAAGTTTTCTCCTTATTATCCCCACGCTTTTTGAAAAGCGTGGGGATATTGTGGTTATCTCCGCCGTCCGTCTGTCCGTTCTGGCCACTATCTCCTGCTACACTTAAGCACTAGAATCTTGAAACTTAACACACATGGTAGCTATGAGCATATGTGCGACCCTGCACTATTTGGAATTTTGATCTGACCCCTGGGTCAAAAGTTATGGGGGTTGGGGCGGGGCTGGGTCAGAGATTTTCACTCTTTTTTTAGGTTATTTTACTATAATTTCTTCATTTCTACACCGATTGTCTTCAAATTGATACTGAACCTCTCTTATGACAATACGGTCAATCTCAACTATGCATGGCCCCATTACCAACCCTGGGGCGCCCCGCCCACATAGGCCATGCCCACCAAAAAATGCAGTTTTACTATAATTTCTTCATTTCTACACCGATTCACTTCAAATTGATACTGAACCTTTCTTATGACAATACGGTCAATCTCAGCTATGCATGGCCCCATTACCAACCCTGGGGCATCCCGCCCACATAGGCCATGCCTACCCAAAATTGCCTTTTACTATAATTTCTTCATTTCTACACCGATTCACTTCAAATTGATACTGAACCTCTCTTATGACAATACGGTTAATCTCAACTATGCATGGCCCCATTACCAACCCTTGGGCACCCCGCCCACATAGGCCACGCCTACCCAAATTGCCTTTTACTATAATTTCTTCATCTCTACACCGATTCACTTCAAATTGATACTGAAGCTCTTTTATGACAATACAGTCAATCTAAACTATGCATGGCCCCATTACCAACCCTGGGGCGCCTCGCCCACATAGGCCACGCCCACCAAAAATTGTCTTTTACTATAATTTCTTCATTTCTACACCAATTCACTTCTAATTGATACTGAACTTCTCTTATGACAATACGGTCAATCTCAACCATGCATGGCCCCATTACCAACCCTGGGGCGCCCCTGGGTCAAACATGTGGCGTGGGGATATGCGTCGGCCTCTGCAGCGCCATTTCTAGTTTAAGGTTATTCCATCAATTAAGCCTATGTATACACAAGGAACTGGGACAAAGTTAAGTTTTTTATGTGTTGTCATTTTCTAGATTACTTTAACACTCGGGGCTAATGGAAAATCCATTTATTTGAATATAACTGCTCTAGTTATTGTCAATTAATGCAATCTATGATGTTTGTTTTCCAGAAATCAGCATGTCAGTTATGTATTCACTGGCGCAAGGTTGCTCAGGCATCATTTAATCAAAATTAAGATTACTTTCTATTGGGCTAATGGAAACTGACATTGTTCTGCAATGCATTCAATTAAATTCATTGTTTTATTAAATAATATGCTGATATCGTTTCATAAGTACTCTTTTGGGATCATTTACGTTATTATTTAACGTCATGTTTTCTATTCTGTGACCTAAGTTTTATTTTTTGGCATTGTGCCCCTCTGAACTACGCCCAGGGGTTCTCTATGAATTTTGTATCAGCAAATATCATTAGTTCTATGTATTTTTATTACCAATTTTGATTTTAGTCATGGATCTCAATGTAAGCATTATTTAAAATTGGTAATTATGTAATGGAGAATTATTTGATATTGAGACATAAAACCTGAATCATACAATAAATACTTTTAGAGCATGTTTATATATAAAAACTTGCGATCTCTCAGTATTTTCATTAAATGGCTAATCCCAAAGTATAAAAGAGCCGTCACAACCATATTTTGTGCTTACCCAGGAATAATGTGAGCACTGCTATCAATGGATTCAAATAATAAAAAACACAAACAACCCAACATCAAAACAAGACATATCATTGAAACATGGCACAATGTATTTAAGATACCACAGTTCAATGAACTGTAATTATTTACATTTGTTGTATTACACTTCCCAGCAAGTATGTTATGTCATAAATAATATGCCAGGGTTGCCTGACATTTAAATGTCCCAATCCTGCTCTGCCTCTGACTAGGGCACTGTGATTTAGATTCTAGCTGTAATCTTCCTGTCTCCTAATGGCATGAATTTAGTAGCAACACTACTGGGAGATGTTAAAATTATGGTGCAAAAGACAGTAGCCCATTCAGGGTGTCACATGTGGAGAAGTGTTCAATAAATCACAGCAATTTCTTCCCCTAACTGCCTGGTTATGATCAGCTGCAGTCCTCAAAGACCTATAAAACTGTAGGTTATGGATGTGCACCACTTTATGAAAGTGCTTCAGTTATATTAAGAAAACATCATCAGCGCTATTGTGGCTTTGTGATGTTCTTAGTTTAATATGCAACTTTGAGAATATTAAGTGCTTCCCGTGCTAACATTAACCCATTTAAGCCTAGTGGACTCTCCCAACCTTCTAAATTGGATTAATATATTTCCAAAATTAGGGATGGCTAGTATATTTATTTCTATATTTAGAATATTTCTCACAGAAATTCCTTCAAGCAAACAGCGCAGACCCTGATGAGATGTAGCATCATGCGGCGTCTCATCTGGGTCTATGCTGTTTGCCAACAGGCCTTTTCCACCCTATGCCACGGGTCCGAAATTCCACCCCATTCCCAATGCAAATCTGGTTGTTTTTTCCCAATTGAAAAAAAAAATCCCAATTCCAAAAAAAAAAAAAAAAAAATTTTTTTTTTTAAACCTTTAAATATTTAAGTTAACCTGATCCTTATTTTCATCCGTCATCCCGCGTTTCGCGCGATTTTTTTCACCTAAAAAAAATCCAGGCCTTTTTCCCCAAAATCGGATAAAAAACCTGCACTTATCACACATGTTCATTATATTTTGTATAATTTTAATAATATGTTATCAAAGTAGTCGTTGTTTACCTGTTAACGGCTACTTTGAAATATAAGAAACACTATTTACATGCGAATATTTTTCCCAACTGAGCCAGTTTTGCGATTTATTTTTTTCCCGAAATGTTTTTTTTCACGACGCGAAATTCCCAAAATTCCAGTGTGGCGTTTTCCCAAAATGGAGCGGAAAAGGCCTGGCCAAGGCCTTTTTTCTAGAAGCTAGGCATAAATGGGTTAAATCTAAATCAATGTTAAAATACATTTATGTCACACATACAAAATGTGTTTCCTCAGTCAGTCAGCAATTATTAATGGAATCAACCTTCTGAATAATAAAAACCACTATTAAATTACATTGATATATAATGTATGAATTGGGTTTATACATAATGTTTCCATATTGCTTTCAAAATATGTCAATGACTTTAATTGGACATAATTGAGCCATTTAATAAATCACAATTTTTGCCATTGGCATTGACAGAATGGTTTTGTTGTTGTTGGCAATTACAATTGGTATCTCAGAAATGTGTTTGATTCTTGTTAAAAGGCAGCTTAGGTTTCCTATGTTGAGCATGCCTTTGTAATCTACATCTTACATGGGTATCAAGGAATTCTTCAACTAATTCTTTGTTTGACAGGAAACAATAAATTCTTGCAAATGAACTTTGCAGGAGCCATAAAGAAGTGTTATGTATCCTTAAAACAAACCCCAGCTGATTTCTTCATTGTGAGGAGGCAAGTTGTGCGTATTATTAAACAATGCTTACAAAAATCAGACAAATTATTTTTTGCAGTTTCCCTTTGTAAAATGAATCGATTGTGCATATTTGAAGACAGATGGTCTGCATGTTTCTTGAGTGTTTTGTAAATGATAGATTTGCAAAGCATATGTTTTGTCTATGTTGCGTTGTTTTGTTAGTGTCAGAATTTTAACAGAAGAATGTTCTAGTATTGTTGACAGAATAATCAATATTATGTTGGTGGTTATTCATTTCTTATTGATAAACCGTGTGCATGCCAAACAAACAGTAGATAACATAACATAGAAAATCCCAGTTGAAGGGACACTGTGTAATGGAAGCTTTAACAATTAAGATACTTGTATGTACATAACGTATTTTGAAGTTGATGTAGTATAGGGAAAACCCTTTACATTCTGAGTTAAATCTTGGTATAATTACAATGATGCTCGGGTTTGGTCTATGTCTATGCGTTGTTATTTTTTCTTCTGTTCATAGTGGTTTGGAGACATAAGAAGAGCTGCTATTACTGGGTCACTAGGTCTGTCAATATTATGTTGCAGCTAACAAGTGTATGATGCATGGCAAGATTTTGAGATATATTGGCATTAATTGTCACTATATCAAGATACGTGTAATAGGAACAACTGAAGCTTTTTGAAAGGTCAGAGTCATATAATCGAATTAATGATCGTTATTTTAACGGGCATTTATTTGGAACTAGAATGGAGTTTGTTTCAAGGTCAAGGTCACAATAGACTATAATTGAATGGATATTTTTTCTATGGATGAAATGGAAGTATATTTTCATATCCGGCTAAATAATATTATTATGCTTGATGATATTTTGAAATAAATTATCAATTTATTGAGATGTGTTGCTCGCAAAACCAATTGTGGTCTTCTTTAAAGTCAAGGGCATAGCTAGTGGACACTTAAAGTTTATGCATTTTCCTAGTATGGATATAAAGTATATTTTTTTATCCTGCTGTTAATTTTATTTGTAATAATGTAATTTCAACTTAAATGGACATTACGTATCAACATATTGAGACAATTTGTTGTCCGCAAGAACCATTCTTCTATGTCAATGGCCAAGGTTGCACTAAAAACTCAAAGGTTTCATCATATCCTGGAAAATAATTTTTTATGCATAAAGAGAATTTAAATTTTGCACAAATGTTTACCATTGTAAGACTTAGACCTTAACTATTTTCCACTCAGAAGCAAAGTGAAAATGGCTATGTGCAAACAGCATAAAACCAGAACAGCATGCAAGTAACTCGCAGTCTATACAGGTTTTATGCTGTTTGCTGCTCATCAGTATCTAAGGGTTTGAAATGCCGCCTTTAAACCTAAAATCTATTCAAAAAGGTCTTTAAATAAATTTATCTTTCTAAGGGACTACAAATGCCTCAAAATATGTGTCTAAGTTGTAAAGGGGTTATATGTACATATTTTGTTTCCCAGTCATAACTGAACTCTTTCAGTGCTGGAACCGAATTTTGAAGGCCTTTGCAAACAGTTTGGATCCAGATGAGATGCCACAAAATGTGGCGTCTCATTAGGATCCAAACTGTTTGCTATTCTGATAGTATTTTTTGAAAATAAATCAAAGAAAATGCTAATTTTAGAAATTCAGCTGACAACATATTTAGGCAGACCACAAATTTCCCAGCATGCAAAGGGTAAAAGTACCTTTGACATTGATGCAATTCCTAATGGCATCAGAAGATGCGTTTTTGACAAGAATCAACCTCTTATTGTTATGGTCAATGTCAACATTGGTGTTCAAAGGTCAGACTGTTTCTTGTCTAGTATATCTTTATCGATATAGAGAATTGAGTACTATTTGGGAGACATAACAGAGTTTTTTTCCAAAACCAAATGCCAAATTGTCTATTAGAAATTACAAATTACTCTTGCCCTTTCAGAGCGAATGCTGGAATACACTACAATATAATTGTATATATAAAATGGTTGTATTAGATGTACAGAAGTTAAGCATTTGTTTATAATTTAAAAATTCATACTTGCATTAGGAAAGTGCAGCAGAGGTGGTTAGATGTATTAACCCATTTATGTCTAGGGGACTCTCCAATCCTTCTAAATTTTATCTATTTATTTCCAAAATTAGGGATGTCTAGTACATTTTATTATTATATTTAGAATATTTCTTACAGAAATTCCTTTAAGCAAACAGCGCAGACCCTGATGAGACGCTGCATTATGCGGCGTCTCATCTGGGTCTACGCTGTTTGCCAAGGCCTTTTTTCTAGACGCTAGGCATAAATGGGTTAATATGATTTAAAAAAGTTTTTCTATTGTATTGATGGAACTTCTTAAGTTCCAGCTGAATCATCTTAAATCATAGATATTCATCTGCCCTTTTTGTAAGACACATTTTGTTTATAAACTTCCTAAATTGAATGACTGCAGATTCATAGTAGTTTGACATGTTTGCTTGTGTTTAATACAAAAACAAGATTAATTTGTACAGGGGTATGTAATTCACATACTTTTTTGAACATTAAATCCAGAGACCTTCAAATATTATACCTGCGCTTTGCTGTTTTATGCCTGAATTACTCAGATGCACAATGAGCCATGTCATGTGAAAATGGAGCTTATGTTATATGCATCCAGTCTAGCTACAGACAAGCCTGCGCATTCATGTGACAAGGTCAGGATCTACCCTGTCCCTAATGAGACAATAAAGCCTTGCCTATATTTATAGCTCAGTAAATGAATTTACTTCTTGGTAATGCTGGAAATAGCAATCTTTAATAATTTTGTAATTCTGAAAGTTTAGAAAAAAATGGATGGTGACAATCATTTCAATGAACTCAGAGATCATATGACTTAAAATGAAATGATCCTGAATAGGGCATTAAACAAGCAATTAATTGTGTGTGAGTCATTTCATTGTTTAGTTGTTTGAGAAGATTTGATAGTCTTCAACTAAGTTTTCTCATTAACACATTATCAGTCCGGTTGCTAGGTATGAACTGAGAGACAATTTACAAAGGAATGGTTTCTACATACTTTCTACCATATCCAAGTTATCTGTTCTATCAAAGTGGCGTTGGTATTTGCTGTCCTCAGACATTTACAACATCAGGGGTTTGTCCAGTTATCAGGGTTTTGTTTGCATTTCTCCAAGCAGTTGCTGTTATCCATTGTTTTTATCTTGTAAACTAGAGCTTCTACAAGAACTGAAACTTGTTTTATTGATGATTGAAGATTGAAGATGCTTAAAAACAGCTAACAATTATTCTGTAGAAAATGTCATAAATGGA
Source organism: Dreissena polymorpha (assembly GCF_020536995.1). NCBI lineage: Eukaryota > Metazoa > Mollusca > Bivalvia > Myida > Dreissenidae > Dreissena > Dreissena polymorpha. The sequence continues at coordinate 119,356,990 of NC_068356.1, read as the reverse complement.
GTGTTGTAGCAATATTAAATATTATACATTTAGTGATGCTGCATATTTCCTAGCAGAATTGATACATTGAAAGTATAGTATATTACTCAATATGAAATGAACGTTTGTGGGCTTTTTACTAGATGGATAGTTTTGATAATGTACTGATAATGTTTATGTGAAAACTAGTGCACAATATGGTGAAATGCCTATCTGATATTAAGTTTGTTTTTCTACTATTTGTGTTAAAGATAGTCATTCAAAATGTCTGGTCTAACCTTCTAGAATCAACATTGGCCCAATTTTATAGATACTCGAGATTGTGTATCTTATTGTATGAGGAGGTATTGAAATATGAGTGGATAAAACTCCTCTTTTGACTTCAAATTTCTATTATTCACTTAACACTTACAGTATAGGTTGAAATAGGTTGAAATATTGATTTATCAAAATCTTCGAGGTCACAACTTCTTCAATCTGATAGAAAATTGCTTCATGTAAAAGAGAAGTATAAGAACAGAAACTCTTCCCAGTAAGTTTTAGTAATAACATCGTAGTCTCCCTTCAATTTACATAAAATGTGTACCTGTATCTATGGCTGTTAGGTTGATTTTGTAGTACGGAAGTACATCTGATTTAAAAAATTGATTGCAATGTAAAGTAATTTAGCAGGACATTCTAGCCATGGTATTAATACAATTGAACACATAATTATGTGAGACATCAATCTTGGAATAAACTGTGTTTTTTCATTCATTATATGCATTTCTGGCATGTTGTATTTATAAATGTTGACATATTCTAAGTAAAAAAAAAAAATGCATATATAATTGCATCATCTTAATTTATTATGCTCCCCCAAAAAAATTTTACGGGGGAGCATATAGTCGCCGCTTCGTCTGTCCGTGCGTGTGTCCGTCTGTCCATGCACAATTTTTGTCCGGGCTTTTTCTCAGCAATTAATGACTGGAATTCAATGAAACTTTATGGGAAGCTTCACTACAAAGAGGAGATGTGCATATTACTGTAAACATATAGATATTCGTCGGTATGAAATTTCATGGTTTAATAAAAATCAACTAATTCGTTGACACGTAATTTCGTGGATTTCAAATTTTTTGGAAATACTGACCGTCATAATAATTAAACTTTTATTAAAACAACCAGGGTAATAACGAAGCATAATCTGCTAATCTGTGTTGACAGCAATACTTGAGGTTAATGTGCACTGAATCATGAAAGTGTTGCCGAATGCCGATAATTGTCGAAAAGATCAATAAAGCAGCGCACATGTGGGTCCCTGCTCGCTAATTGCCATCAATGTTGTTTTGACAATATTTGCAATTCTCAGTGCAATCGGTCCCCTAGTGGTAACAATTGAGTAATAAGGTCCCCAAAATACATGTGTGAAAACCGTTATATCTCGTTTAACTTTAATTGGCACTAATTAACATATGTGATAAATCTGCAAACAGTTAATTTGACGTCGTCACGTAAAAAAGTATTATTAACCAAACACTTATCAAGAAAACAACATATTGTATTGACTAGCATATCTCAATCAAACAATGTCTCTTTCAAAATGGTTGAAAACGGAAACAGTTCAGACACGTTCCCCTACTATAGCAGGATTGCCGACCTTGCAAAGGCTCAGTCTATGACTGAAGCATTATTGACACAGGTCGCTAACGATTCAGTGGAAGAAAACATTTTCAATTCTGAAATATTTTAATTAATCAAGAAATTGTGTAATGTTACCTACTGAAGTGAAGTAATTAATACAAAAAAACAAATATCTCGGATAACCGACAACAAAAGAAAATGTCGGAAATGACATTCGGAAATGACAGATTTCGGATAATTTTTTTATAAATAATCGTTGGTACTTGAATTCGTGGTACAGTGGACCAACGAAATCCACGAAAATTTGTACCACACGAAATTTAATGGTTTTACAGTATCAGTTAGTTCTGGTCAGATGATTTTTCACAGAGTTATGGCCCTTTGAAATTGTCCATTAACTGTACATATAGTGCAATTCTTATCCCCCAACTACTAGATGTTTCCTTTTAACTGAATATTAAGTGCAATATTGTGACCAAAAAGAAATTTGGGGAGCATCACCCGTCTCCGACGTTTTTTTTGTTTTACCAGAAAACAGGACGTTAATTTAGATTTTGTTAAATCCCCTACAAATGAAACCGTATCAATGCATGAATGAACACAGTTTAAAATGCAGTAAAAATGATAAAAAACACAATCACTTTATAGTAAAATATGAACGGTTTTGTGTAAGAAAATCACAAAATTATGTCCAAGTTTGATGACTTTTTTAAAGTTCTCTGATTACAGTGCTTATTATCCAGTCATGAGGTAGTTATTTTTACGGTAAATACCAAAATGCTATCTTCTTTAGTCATCTATTTCTTGATTATTCATGGATATAAATCAGTCAAGCTTTGATCAAAAGTCTTTTGCCTTCATCGGATCACATTATTTGGTTAACCTGACAATTGTAGAGCCATAATGTTGTCACATATGTTAGTTAAATGCAACAATACTATTTTCTGATGATAAAATCAGCTCCCTCATACAAATCATTAAGTTTCCACCGAGGCGTTGGCCACATTGTGTGTGCATTCACCTATGAAAAACTTGAACACAAACTGTAAGATTAATAACATGTTTTCTACTTTGACAATGTTGTAAATACTGTAAATTTCTTTCATTGCAGTCTCATAAAGCTGTATGTTTGTGAAAGTGCTTTTTTTAAGTTGCTTCATTCCATGATAACCAGTACATTATGTGAGAGGACTTAAATTAATTAGTTGTACAAATGGGGATTCCTAAAAAGGTAAAATTAAATCCTCATATAACCAATTATGTTCATCTAGTTTTTGCTTTGATTGAATGATAAATCCTGCTGTTAAACACTTGTCTTCTGTTTTCAGAACATCACACGAAATGCTGACGATCGAAAGTAAGTACCATTAGTTATAGTAAGCTGAGTAGTATAATTTAGACATTGTTCTTACGAATATTTTAAGATAGAAGTATGTATTAGATTGTTCTTATTGTTTTAGTGTATCTTATGTTTTATGTGTCACAAAAAGGTGTTCAGTCATTTCATTAGCCTGGAAATTATTAAGTAATTGGTTATTAATTGTTGCATTACATTATTGAGGTATCATAGCTAATTTTAGTATTTCTAGTTCTTTAGAACTCAAACGTAAAAAAGTACAATGTCCAACAAAAATATAGCCATTTGTAGTTTAAGTTTTGACAACACTTCTTTATCTTTCAAAATGTATAAAACTTAATGTAATTCTGACATTATCAATAGTTTGATTCAGGCTAAAACCTAAATTACTTGCTTTTTCACTACATCTGCCTTTATAATTACGTCATGGTCTAAAAATGGTTTCAGCAGTATGTCTCTCCACTTGCATTAATGTCGAGTTTTTGTTGCCTTTCTGTTTGCTCAATGTTGGTAGTTAAAACACAGCTGACTATTAACCGACTTTGGAAGAATATGTTTCGATGTTTCCTGACATATGGGACATTTCCTTTTTGGGTTAATTTCAATCCTCCATCAGACTAAAGGCTCAGCTGTTTCCAGCAGCATATCTTAAGAAAACTGTCCCCTGGGCTTCACTGAAAGTTGCAGAAACTTGTTCCATGAATACACTGATAGCTCTCACTGATAGCTTGCTTGAGGATGAGCATGTTCATGGAATGTTAAGGATGTAATATGAATGACACTGCAATGTTGCTGTAAATAATTGTTTTAATTGTGCCAATCTGATTGTTTAAATAGTTCGGACAAAGATGAAACATGCTACCTGTATATAAACAAAAATCAAATATAGAAATTAAATAAAATTATGTTATTGTTGTTGTCATGGAAATATGATTTCCAGTTTTATTGTGACATTATTCAAATAGAAACATGAAACACACAATTGCTGTTTTTCTTTAACCTTTTGTTATCTCAACATGCCTGGGTTTCAAATTTAAAAAAAGAGAATATTGAATTAATATAGAATCAGTAATATTGATTTATTTATCCTTTGCAAAAATGAAGTTTAATATTCAATTCTTGCCATAAGCCTCAAAATAGCATTTTGGTTACACATGAATATTTATTTGTTTGCATGTTATATTTAGATCTTTTTAACAGACCACGGTCATATTTTGAGGTCTTTTGTCTGTAAAGTGCTTGCCTAATGGACTATTGAATTATCTTTAAGCATTAAATTGATCCGTCGACCATACAAAAAGTTGTCATGAAATTCATAGGTTGATCAAATCAAAGCACATCTTAAACGATGGCTTTGAAAAATATTTAACCCCTACAACTGGTGTCATCAAATATAGTAAACCTGTCTCGGCCACTCATCTTAAAATACATTAAAGGCTTTGTTAAGCGTTAGCTATTTATTGAGGTTGATCAAATTAATTAGGTTTTAATCGTTGTATCAGTAATAAAAACTTAATTGGAGATAACATTAACAGTAGATATGTTCTCAAGGAGATCCAGGTAAGAACAGAATTATAACATTTTTGAATAAAGATACTGCTTCTACCCTACTAGAAACTTCTCAAATATTGTAACAGTAAAATTAAACATTGAAATCATTTGTCATTTGTGGCAAAAAGAGTTTGTTATAAAAAAAAGTCATACAACTTTCAATCATTCTGTTGTTGTTTTGCAAGAATCATCAGAGTCCATAGAAAAGTGATATTAGTAAATAATACCATAGGTGTTTATTATATTCTGATACCAGCTGACATATGATTAACATTATTTTACTTAGACGTCAACTGAATTGCATGTTAATTAGCTGATGAAACTGAAAAAGATTGTTTTTTTGTCAGTTTTTTAAGATTACGCCAGAGGATTTTGCTGCTAGTATAATAAGATAAAAGAAAATAGTAATATTCATAGTGATATTTAAATTGTTCAATCCACTTTATGCTTGCATGACACTGACACAAAAATTAAAGATGTCATGATGCTTTTGTAAACTGCTTGAATAATTACATCAATGTAAGCATAAGCAAAGTGATTAGTTCACACAAAAAAGCGGCCTTTTGAACTGTCTTTCACAGAAGGCCCCTATTGTAATGCCAATATAACAGTTGTCAGTGTCATTTGAAGGTAATGGCACTTCTTTGGTCTAATTATTTATTGCACAATAATTTTTTTAATAAGTATGTCTTTTGGAAATGTTATTTGCTACAAATGATCTAAATTTCATGTCAATGAGCTGATGCTTTAGGATAGCTTTGCGTAACTGCCAACCACTTGTTTGTGTGATTAATGTTGTCTTTTATTTCCTCATGATTGATTTACATGATTTTATTCTAGAACCTCTCAAAAGGTTTAATAGGGTGACCATTTTTATCAGTTCACACAAAGAGTTTCCGATTTCTGAAAGATTACGCCCTCTTCTAAAGTTTACAAACAAAATACTCAACTTTCACTGCCGCCAAAGAAGCCAGGTGATTTTTGAGATATTTGAGGTTGATTAGGTTTCTTTAACTATACAACACTGGTTAGTGTGTGTTTACTTATTTTTGGTACTTGGGCTTTCACATAACCGGATTATGTTTCAAGATTAACATTTTTAGATTGTCATCTTTCGTATTAATTGGATTAAAATGTTGTGAATAAAATCAATGAATGTTAAAGAATGGTTTAAGGATTAATTTTGATAAGGTTGTTGTTCATTTGGGTTGCTTATTAAAAATTGTGTGTGACTTAATGCTCAAAAGGAAAAGTGTAAACAGGTTTGTAAAGAGTTGTTGTTAATCAAGGAATACTTTATATATATATATATATATATATATATATATATATATTGTGGTATCTACTTTATTCTTTCAAAGATGTTATCTTTTTAGATAAAATCAAATCCCGACACGATAATTAACGATTGGGGAATGCAACACTGAGACATTATTGCATATATTTCATCAACTTTCTGTTAAAAAGTCTGTAAACATTGTCCTATTTGGATAGTAAACATGCACTTAGTCATAATCACTGTGACTTAATGGCTGAATAATAAAAACCAATCAACAGGGGTGGTACATTGTGTGTTTATAGATAGCTATCATTCTTAACTGCATGAACAGCCAAAATCATCCTCATTGTCAGTGATTTTGTTTAATTATAAATTCCTGATCACTCGATTAACCTGCCCAATCATGTCTGATTTGTGCTTTAAGGATGGGATGCCTTAGAGCCCAACAATCCTATCTTGTATAATGTAATTATGGAGATACAACCCTCTTGCATCAACTGCCCCCAATTGTTGACATTCTCATGCAAGACTTTAGATGGCTTTTCATCTCAGAGAGGATCTCTGATAGGGAGATCAGTTTACTTATTCATCATTCCTGCACCCTTGTTACCTTGTATGTAGTAATATTGTGATGTCAACTGGCCCAGTGGAATAAATGATCTTCAGGCTTTAGCAGTTAATGCCAGTGACCTGTGATGGCTTTAAAGAATGCTTTCACTCATTGAACACTCATAGATTTAAGTTGTGATACTTGAGCTAGATTATATAAAAGAAACTAGGACATCTTTGACAAATCCAACCGGAGATATACTGTGAAAGACATTGCTTAAAATCGTTAGGTAAGGCCATTTTACGGACTGTTTGGGTATGATACTGGAAAAAATTGATGATTTTGATTGTGTTCTAGTTCTGTAAAATTGCATGAATACCTTGGAATTGGTTTTAAATTATCAAAGGATTTGTCAATGGATGCATGTCTGTAGGTTGTAATTGTGAATTCCATGAATTATTGATATACTTGAAGTACAAATCTATACAGTTGCTGGTCACATAAGTGGGAAAGTAATTGTGTGTGATTTGGATCCGATCTTAGAATAATTGACTGAAATTTAAGTAGTTTGTATAAAGGGAACTGTTAAGATGTGAGTGAATAAAGGAGGATATAATGAAATAAATACCGGTAAAAAATGTTGCATTACCACTGGAATATGCATACATCCTGTCAATCCTTGTGTTGATAGATTTGCTATTATTTATTGTAATGAGCCTGTATTATGAGTATTGATGAGTGGTGGAAAGTTAGGCTCTTCCAGTTTGCCAAAAATGGGCTCTGCAAGTAGTTTGGAATCAAACAGTGTACCGTATCACACATATCAAACACTCAACAGGTAAATAAGCATATACAAAGGATAGCTCTGTTTGTGACCATTTGTTTTGTGGGAAATAACCTTCAAAATTTGAAATCATAATTTGCTCTTTACGTTTTAAACAACAAATAATTTGTGATAATATGTTCTTACCAAAACATTTTTGAAATTGTGTCTTCCCAATACGATATTTATATCATTGACAGTAAATAATATCAAATCATACGAAACTAATTTGAAACACCCTCTTTTGTGTGCATAATTGACCTTTTAAATGCGTGGTATTCAAACACATTAGATAAGTTGACACTGGATTTGAAAACTCTGTTATGATTATGGCCATTCTAGTATTGGGCATAATCATAAACATGTAAATAAATTTAATTCAATGATGCACATTTATATTTTCAGGAGTTCGAAGCGGCCCAGTAGTCATCACTCCGACCCCTCCCATCTCAATCTACGAGGCCGATCTGTCAGTCTAGACTGGTATGCTCTCTTAAACAATTGAATGACTCGACGAAAATACACACACATTGGTTTAAATTTTACAAAAAGGCAATAAGATGTTCACATGTGACAAACTCAGCTTGTAGCATTCTATAATTATTATGTCTTTCTACTATTGAAAACATTTAGAGTTGATTACATACATGAATGCATGTAAAAGCACACATGATGTAATTGTGAATTTTCTTAATAATTTTTAGATAACCAGATATATTAATATAAAAAATATGTAAAGAAAAGACAATAGTAAGTGTACTCTTGACTTCAAAGGAACTTACACGTCAAGTGGAAGTGAGTTTGAGAACACGTAGTATAGCTGTTACAAATTTTATAAAACTATTTGGATTTTTCAAATATAAAGTTTATATTATAGTATTTATTTTTAAGTCAGATAGTTAACATTAATTAATTGAATGGGTCTGCTATCAATAAAATTTTGTCAGCAAAAGAAGTCCATTTACTGTATGATTTGATGTGGTTGCACTTCACAGTGGTTCCAAATTGTGTTGTACATGATTTTGATTTGTGTTATAAAGTCGTCAAGTAGTTTTTATGCCCCCCTTCGAAGAAGAGGGGGTATATTGTTTTGCACATGTCGGTCCGTATGTCCGTCCGTATGTCCCTCCACCAGATGGTTTCCGGATGATAACTCAAGAACGCTTAGGCCGCGAATCATGAAACTTCATAGGTACATTGATCATGACTCGCAGATGACCCCTATTGATTTTGAGGTCACTAGGTCAAATGTCAAGGTCACAGTGACCTGAAATAGTAAAATGGTTTCCGGATGATAACTCAAGAACGCTTATGCCTAGGATCATGAAACTTCATAGGTACATTGATCATGACTCGAAGATGACCCCTATTGATTTTCAGGTCACTAGGTCAAAGGTCAAGGTCACGGTGACCCGAAATAGTAAAATGGTTTCCGGATGATAACTCAAGAACGCTTATGCCTAGGATCATGAAACTTCATAGGTATGTTGATCTTGACTCGCAGATGACCTCTATTGATTTTCAGGTCACTTGGTCAAAGGTCAAGGTCAAGATGACCCAAAATAGTAAAATGGTTTCCGGATGATAACTCAAAAACGCTTATGCCTATGATCATGAAACTTCATAGGTACATTGATCATGACTCGCGGATGACCCCTATTGATTTTCAGGTCACTAGGTCAAAGGTCAAAGTCATTTGAAAAAAAAGTTATGAGCTATTGTCATCACCTTGGCGTCGGCGTCTGGTTAAGTTTTGTGTAACGGTCCACTTTTCTCATAAAGTATCAAAGCTATTGCATTCAAACTTGGTACACTTACTGACTATCATGAGGGGACTGGGCAGGCAAAGTTAGATAACTCTGGCGTTCACTTTGACAGAATTATGTGCCCTTTTTATACTTAGAAAAGTGAAAATTGGGTAAGAAAAAGAATACTTTTTGCGATTGGAAATATAACAGAATTTCGGCTATAAAATCGGGCCAAAACAAAACCTGCCTAGGATCATGAAACTTCATAGGTACATTGATCATGACTGACAGATGACCCCTATTGATTTTCAGGTCACTAGGTCAAAGGTCAAGGTCACAGTGACTCGAAACAGTAAAATGGTATCCGGGTGATAACTCAAGAATACTTAGGCCTAGGATCATGAAACTTCATAGGTACATTTATCATGACTTGCAGATGACCCCTATTGATTTTCGATCACTAGGTCAAAGGTCAAGGTCACAGTGACAAAAAACGTATTCACACAATGGCTGCCACTACAACTGACAGCCCATATGGGGGGCATGCACGTTTTACAAACAGCCCTTGCTTAAAATAATTATTCACCCACCATTCAGAATATGGGCGCATATGGCATGAGACCCATGTTAGCATTTGGTGGCTTATATCAAGTATTAGCAAAATGATCTCCATGCATCATTTTCTTAGCCCACTTACCATAACTTCCTTCTTTATTTGCTTTGTTTTGTCTTCAGGTTTTTGTTTTGAATAGACCTAAGTTGTATTCAATCTTCCTACCTTTGTTATACAGTATTGAAATTACTTGTTTCCAATATTATGCCTGGATGAAGGATTTTAACAATAATGTTAACAAATATTATAAGTAAATTTGTCAAAGCCACACAAGCTCAGACAAATCTTCAAATTAAAAAGACTTGTATATAAAAAATATACAAGGGACATTGCATGTTTTATTCTGTCAATTCATTTGAATATTTAAAAGGATAATGCAAACACAAAAGCCTCACTTTAGGATGTTCATCTGAATTAAAAGCTGAAATACGCAGTGATTATACAAACATTTATAGTAGAAAGTGTTCCTTAACCACAGAGAAATAGTCGGTATAAAATAGAAATATACATATAGTATATAATACAACTTTGCTGCATGGATTATCCACAATGTCGTTCAGTCGCAAATTTTCCTTGCAAATGTATCGCCTGAATGGTGCACAGATGCAATCGTAAGTCATTACTATTATTGGTCTGTTGATGATACTGTTTTTCTATAAAAATAAAAATAAAACATAAAGAAAAAAGTTATTAAGTTAGCAAATCATTTAATTATGACTAAGTTGACAGTTATGCAATTTACAATATTGTTTCACTAGGGTTCATGAATTGTTTTTACTTATATTGTGCGAGAGGCATCATGTAGTCATGTTACCTCAATGTCAAGGTCATACTTGAAGGTTTCAAGACTTAGGGTAGGGGATAAAGTTGTCCTTTGGCCTGCCTTGTAAAAATTATATCAAATCCACACATCATACTTGATTTATAAAAGTATTGCCAAGTTACCTGCTCTTGTTTATTTACAAATACCCACATCTGTCAACATCCTTATTACTTATTTAAAACAATGTCCAAAACTAATATCAAAATGGTTTAGTTTTGTTTGTTTCAAGAAAATATTGTATTCCATTTATTTTCTCAGGATGAAGATGTTATTATATCAGTTATTATTAAACCTCATATGGCATGACAGGAATTTAGGATTAAAATTTAACTTCATAAATGTGATTAAGATTGGTTTGAAATCTGGTGGGTTTAATCTCTGTGCCTTTAGTAGGGTCATATCCTAATATGCAAATCAGTCACTAAATTTACTCCATCAGGTAATTTCTTGATAAAAGTATACACTATATCAGAAATGTAACTAATCTTTCTAATAAAACATTCTTTCTGCTGCTTGTGAATTCCTCATTGTCGAATTTTGCCAAGCAAACATCTTAAGCCATTGGGTTGGAGATCTTAAAGAATGTCTGTAAATATTTGCACTGTGCCAAATTCAAATTTGTGTCCACTGCAAACAATATCCCTTCAGTTACCTGTCTTGTTACTTACCTTGTGATTGACAAAGTCTATATAATCATCCCAAATGTTATAGCTGGGAAAGTAATGTTTCTTAAGTTTTCCACCCTTGAACAAAGGAAACGATTTGGGTAATTGTATTGATCTTTCCAATATAGCCAGTTAAGGTATTTTATTTTATAAGCACAATGGTTTATTACTAAAACCACTTGGTTTGTGCAATATTAGGGAATAATAGCTTCAAAGCTTTGACCTAAAAATCAAACTTTAATGAGGGTGTTAAAGGTGAAATAGTGTGTGGTTGTTTTTAAAGTTTTATATTTCTTCTGAACTTGGGATGAACTGCCTAAAATGAAGTAGTGAAAACATCAAACTAGTCCATAACCTTTGCATAAATTGCTAATGTTAATGGAAGATTTTTGGTAATTTAGTTATAGGAATGACATTAAAATGATGTTAAAAGGTAAACGTTTTTTTCTTTATTTTATGAATCAAACATTAAAAAAAATAAAATTAAATACTCTTTCTCTGTATAGAACTGTCATTTATAGGAAATAAAAGGTGATACCAACTTGACCCACTCCATATCATTTCAAGCCGTGTTGATTGTAAATGTGTATGATATGTCCCTTTCCAGTGGAGATGGCAGGATGATGAAGTTGTTTGCATCAGAGTCCGACAACTTGCAGAACATTCCCAGCAGTCGTGAGGGGCTGAGGGCCTCCCCTAGTGACCCGGGCTCACTGCTACACAATGGCTACCCCTCGCCAGGCAGACCCCCCAGGACACCGCTATGTAAGACATCTTTAGTTGCATACAACAGTTTTTTTTAAGGAAAAATCTGACTTCAATATAACTTTTATTTAATTTCAATGGGACAAATTCTGTCTCTCCTGGGCAAACTCACACGCACACTTTTTTATTATAAATATTTTAAATACAAAGTACGAAAATACTTGAATTCCCTTGGTACACATTTTCCCCTCTCATTCATTACCCAATAGGTCATCACTCTGCCAGCTGTTTATTAAAAACACATTTTTTGTTGTATTCAGTATATTATGAAGTATTTAGAAAAAAAATCATGCTTTAAAATTCCATTTTCCAGTGTACAAAATTTTATTTATTTTAGAAATAGTTGCAAATAGTCTATAATTTGTTTTTTTTGTTGATCAGTGGCACTTTTTCTTTTGGAAGCATATTTGTGAACATTATTTACCTTATCTTGAAGACATATTTATGCCCACCTTCGAAGAAGAGGGGGTATATTGCTTTGCTCATGTCGGTCGGTCTGTCGGTCGGTCGGTCGGTCCGTCCACCAGGTGGTTGTCAGATGATAAATTGGTGTTAACCTTATTAAGGCATAATAAAAAAAAAGATCAACAGTGGTGCGTTCGGGCAAAATGTTGTTTTGGTGTTTAAGTGATGCAAAAGTTGCAAGTTGAAATGTAGTTATTGTTGGTTGTAACAGCAACGCCCAAGAAGCGGCCGTCCATCAGCAGTTCAGAGACAAGCAGTTCGTCACCGGGGAAACTGGAGAGAAAACGCTTGAGCAAGGAGTACAAAACCTACGATATCATAGGTATGGAAAAGTTTGTTGAATTTTTACCTATTTTGTGTTGTTTCAATGCATTGAAAGTCTTGGGGTCAAAGAGACACAAAATGCACTAAACACTTATGGTCTAAGTAAACTGAACAAAAAATGACTTCATTCTCTTTCAGTATTGTTATTTTTCAGTCAAAGGTTTTTGTTGTTGTTTCTAGTGTTATTGGGATTACTTTGTATGTGAAGATTGCATGTGTCTTCTAGCAAATTTTACAATATTAAATGCTTAATATTTTATTGTTTGTATACAAGAAGGCCAGATGTATAAACAACCGAAATGTAATATTTTTACAAAATCTTAACTTGTGGTGGCAATAAAATCTGTTAAATCTTAAAGCTCATTTCTGTTATTCCAACAGTTGAGCTTAAATTATCAAAGAGATTGCAACAAACTCTTGATGTTGATTAAATGATCGCCATATTTAAGCTATCAGACAATGGGTATGATAAGATCTTATAAAAATATTGCAACATTTTTACCAGCCTTAAAGTAAATGATGATAAATGCCTGAGGGTCTCTGAGAACTAATCATTTATCAAGTAAGGTCTCTGTCTTTACAAATTTACAAACCTGTAGTATGAGTCTTGTCAATTTAAGATCTACAGCCAATCCAGTTTAAGTGTGGACAATTTGAAAGTCTTTGTTCAGTGAGTGTGCACCTGATCCTTTTTCTTGTGTTTTGTGAAACCATTCCACTATCTGATATGAGCCACTATTTTCGGGACATTTATTTTAAAGGCTTCGATCAGGAGCAATGTCTGGGGAAGGATAAAGTTGTCTAGTGAGCTATGGATTTGTGTTTGTGTGGGATTAAATGCAGATAAAAAATTGCTGACAAAAATATCATTGCTGAGTGTTAAGAAATGATTGCATCTGGGTACAAATAAAGACAGAAGAAATGAGGTTTAAAGACTTCTTTTGTGGTATTCTTTGGCTGTCAGTGATTTGACATTGTTGCAGTGGTAAATGTGTCTTTCATGCACCTGTGTGAATGTGACATAAAATTATTCATTGAACTTAAAGGATTTTGATATCATGAGGAAGGGATATAATAAAACTTGAAGGATGTGTGAGTGTGGACTGCTACCTAGATTACTATGGTAACCAAGTGGGATTGCTGGACTGTATGGATATAGGCAAAAGCCATGTTCCTATTTCGACCTTGGAGATGTAGCTGTTAGTATCCAACATGATTTTATTAGCAGCATTCAGCAAAAATGGGGCTTAACTCATGTGTGTAAAAGGTTGTCCTAGATTAGCCTGTTAAGGTTGCAAAGGCTTATCAGGGATGTCACTTTCCATCTAAACTGGATTTTCCATTAGAAGGCAATTACTTGAAACCAAAAATTCCAAAAAAGTGGAGGACTCTTTATGCACGTGCATTAAGCCCAGTTTTCGCAGAATGAGGCTCATATAAACCCTTACACAAGTGAGAAGCTCAAATGAGGCTCATATAAACCCTTACACAAGTGAGAAGCTCAAATGAGGCTCATATAAACCCTTACACAAGTGAGAAGCTCAAATGAATAGAACTGTCAATGCCTTATTAAAGTTTACATTATTAATGCTGACTTAACCTTATTTTTTGTCAAAGTATCATCTGTTATGATCACTTCATGACAGTTTTATAAATTAATAAAACATTGAAGTATAGTTTTAAGCAATTTCCTTGTTAATTTGCTGTCAGTTATAATTGTATTGTGAGTCAATTCATCAAATATTTGAACCCAACATCTGTGGTTTGTTTGTTTCAAGCACTGTTTGATGCAGTTGAGAATCAAGATCTGGATGCTGTGAAAGACATTCTTGAAACTAATGGCATTGACATCAACAGGTAGTGACTTCATTTCTATAAAGTTTGTTGTATCCAAATGTTAAAACATATGCACATGTTCTAGAAACAAAAATACACCAAATATTCTTTATGATTGAGAAAAATGCAATACCAAAAATAAACAATTGTTCTATGTTTGAGAAATGAGAATGAAAAACATATCATTTACCATAGTGGGTTTACGTATAGTTGCAGTTTCAGGGACAACTTCCAACTTGATTGTTCAAAAAATTTTATTGAACGTTTATAAAACCAAGACCTATATGTTAAGCAAAAGATTACTAAATATGTATTAAAAGGTGACAATTTTGAAGATATAAGAATAGATTAGTTGAAGATATGCCCAGGCTCTATTATGTTAGTTATGATTTATAAACCATTTCCATGTCATTTTAAAAGTGCAAAAAGTTTCTTTTCAACTGGCTTGCGAGTCTTAACTCACTTAAGAAAGCTTATTAAAACTTTCTCTAATTATCTGTTTGGTTGATACAGTTGATCATAGGTCTTATGAACATTGTTAAACTGAATTCCATATTATTTTGAAGTAATTTTTTGGTCCTTATTTTGCCCTTCATAATTTATTTAGGAATTTATTGTTAAATTGTTAACCTTGTTCTTTCGAATTATCACTAATTTGAACCAATTAATTCATTCACATTTTAAGTTTTGAAACATATTATCAGGTGATAATTCAAAGTGCTGATCTGCGTTCAGAGTTGAAATCAATTTTATGATCTAAGATAGCTCACAATGGTTGTTCTCAACTCAAGTGCATAAGTTTGTTTATTCATTTAAGTGTGACAGTGAATTACTTTTAACAGCTTACATAGCAAAAATCTATAACAAAATATTTTTTTCAAATTTATGCAAACAAATCGAATTTTATATCACATTTAAAGAATAAATGAAACTTCAATAATAATAATAACAATACTACTAATAAAGATAATTAAATCACATCGTCATAGACATTTTAATTGCCTGAGCACATTGTGTTGAAAGGTCACTACCAAATTTATAATTGTATATAATGCACAGTCAAAATTCTTATTAAGATAACATTGAAATTATCGTTATTTCAAAGTATTTTTCTCTGTCAATATTGTATATGACAAAATTGTCAGGTATTGAGAATAATGAAAGGTCGGGCAGGTCACTTACTTAACACTGCCGCAGGGTTAGCTCATTATAACCTGTCACCACCGGAACAAATTAATTATCTCACTGAGGTGATATCATTCATTTCTAGAAGTATTGACATTCCTGGCGTAACCTGTTGTGTGATGTGAAGCAATACTGAACTAACTTGTGGACTAAAATTTTATAGGATAAATTTGTATTGAGCTTGTTAGTGGTCAAAATCAACACCACAATTTATGAAATACATAATGAAAATCGAGCAAGATACAATAGTATTGGGAATGATTGGTAAAATTATCATTATCCAATGTTATTACATATTTAGGAATTCAGTTTACTAGATGGAAAGATTATTCATGAATATTGATTGGTCAGTTAACATTTGGGCCGTGTTCTGGGAAAACTGGGCTTAATGCATGTGCATAAAGTGTCATTCCAGATTAGCCTGTGCAGTCTACACAGGCTAATCATGGACAACACTTTCTGCCTAAACTTGATTTTTGCTAAGAAGTGACTTTCTTTAAATGAAGAACACAAAAAAGCATAAGTGTCATACCTGATAAGCCTGTACACAGGCTAATCTTCAATGGCACTTTACACACATGCATTAAGCCCATTTTTTACAAACGAGCCTCATTCATATGACATATTTGCTGGTTTAGCTACTCAACAAATAAAATATTATGTTATGGCATGTTCATAAAGAGGATGTCAGCTTTCAAAACCACAGCAGTGTCTTTGTTATAAGTCTTTATGAATACATCCTTTCAAATCCAAAGGTAAAAATAAACCAAGATCAAAGAATGGTTTATCACAATAATTATTTGCAATCTGATCGCCATCAAAGTTACTGTACAAGTATTTGTACACAAGACACACCCAAAGCATTCAGACTGAACACAACATTTCACAAATGGTAGCAGTCTGTAATTTCAAAACAAGAAACGTAATTAAAAAATGACTTATCATGAACTGAATATTTCACTAGTCTACTTGTGTTTTACAGTGTCAACAGCGAGTTTTTGACCCCCCTGGACGTGGCAGTGATGACCAACAACATCCCCATGGCCAAAATGCTGCTGTCACATGGTGCCAGGGAGTCACCTATGTGTAGGTCACACTTTCCACTGCTTATATGTGCACTTTGTACTGGAAAACCATCTTACCCAGGCAGAGCGAGAGATGGTTAACTATCCCCTGTCATATGACAGTAGTGCAATTAAAACACAAAAATACTTTTCTACAGTCGCGTGTGATCATTCTTTGTTATTACGCCTTATAAAATGTTAACAGGCTGCAACTTACATTGGTTTATTCTCTACAAAAAAGGATCAATGTCAACTAAATACATATGGTTTAAATGTTCTTTTTTAATGCATAAACATTGACCAAATTATGCTGTATGTTATTATTATAAAAACTAACTTTGTTTCAGTTCAAAAAGGCGAGATGCGATCTCAGAGGTTGGAAACGCTAGTGACAGAGGCAGAGAAGAGAGTGATAGACTTAACACAGGCTGTGATAAATGGGTCATCTGGAAATACTATCATGTCTTCTAGTCAACAAAAGGTATGTCACAAACTTATATGGGTATGTTGTATGTTGTGAAATGAACAGAAAACTCGGACCCTGTGTTATACAAAATCTTGCAACAAATTTAAGATACTACTGAAATACTCAATTTCTTTAAATAGTTGTTAGAGAAATGTTACACTTAAGTCCAGTCTGTATAAATGGCCATTGCATTTTGTGGATTTGAACTTTTGAATGTTAAGTGTTGTTATGCCCCCGAAGGAGTGCATATAGTGATCGGACTGTCCGTCTGTCTGTCCGTCACACTTACCGTTTAGGTTTCGAAAAATGCTCATAACTTCTATGTTGCTTCAGATAGCAATTTCATATTTGGCATGCATGTGTATATGGACAAGGTCTTTCCATATGCACAAAAAATTTTACCCCTGTTACCTTGACCTTGAACTTAGGGTCCGTGTTTAGGTTTCGAAATCTGCGTTTAGGTTTCGAAAAAAGCTTATAACTTCTATCAAGCGTTTATAGGGGGCAAAAGTCATCCTATGGTGACAGCTCTTGTTTAATTTGAAAACAGACTTATTACCGATCTATCAAGTGGTCACAAAGATCTTTAAGATTTGTCAGCTGTAGCCCATTTGAGGTATTTAGAACTCAGAACTAAGGTATGTTGTGGTATCTTACAGGAGAATGAGCGTCAACTCAACCACTGGGAGTTCAGGCATCGACTGCTGAAACGAATGAAAGCCGGTTATGATCACGCACGTATGTACACAGCTTATTCACTTTAGTTCGTTTACAATTTCATAATTTGCTATTAGTAAATAATACTAAGTATTGTTTGGTTCAATAGGAAATATTATACACAGAAACTAAAATATATATACCAATTTTTTTTATAATACTATTTTAATTCTTCATTTTTAGTTGGTCGGGTAAGCGGCCGACTAAATTTACAGAGCATGTTTTGCAAATTAGTATGTGCTTAGCTTGCTTAGCTACGCTAAGAACAGTAACTCACTATGCTAGGAACAATTGCTGCTGCCTGTCTGCACAGCAGACGACTAATGCTTAGGAGTGTCTGCTCTACTACTGCAGTGTGTATTTACCAGCTTGTAAGACGACATTGGCCAGTCTAGTGTTTATCATTGAAATCTGTACATATTTGCTGCTTTCAGGGAAAATGGGGCTTAATGCATGTCAAATAAGATTAGCCTGTGCACACTGATTAGCCTGTACAATGCCCACCAGCTAATCAATTACAACAACAGCGAACATCTTCAGTGCCTTCAGCGCTTTGATTTTAATACACCAACATAATGTAAATAAAAATCATGTAATGAAAACTTTGCAAGTATACAAAAATAATTTGCTTTTCAAGGATTGCTAAAAGATTATGGGGAAAAACTATTGTATATGATGTAGAAGTGTTAAGCAGATGCAACCGTTTCACATATAACATCTCTGAGGTACTCTCATATGTATTGTAGCACGTTGTGACCTTCATTGCTGATGCCCATGTTTGTTGCAGGGTGTCCTGACCCACCCACCAATGTGACCCTGAGTATATCAGGCAGCTCCTCCCTGCTAGTCAAGTTTAGTGAACCTCTCAACAGGAATGGGGCAGTTGTCACCAAATACAAGGGTACGATTTCATACAGGTTCTGTGAATTGTCAATTGCTAAATTGTGTATGTAAGTGCGTTACAAAATTTTATTATTCTTCAAAGGATGAATGCAATATATGGAATGTTAGGATTAGCATTTAACGAAAGCAATAGGAGAATACTTCATTATGAAATGCAAGAAAAACAAAGTTAACAGTATTATGAATTGCAATTAATACAAAGCTAACATTGCAATGGAATCCAAGGAATACAATTTTCAATTATGCAATTAAAAAACATGATTCTTGAAACATGATATGACTATTTGTTTCAGTGGAGTGGAGTAGAAATGACAGTTTTTCGCTGCTTGACGGTGAGTTATTGTTGGAGGATGTGAGAAGTCTCGAGGTGGAGATCAAGAAGTTGAAGAAAGGCATGCCCTACTACGTGCGGGTGTCTGCCATGAACATGAAGGGCTTCAGTCAACCCGCCACATCCAACCCTCAATATGCAGTGCCCTCAAGTAAGTTGTATGGTGCTGGTTAGGACAAACTTCAACAGTGATTGAAATCCAGAGAAATACTTGTTTCAGGGGTTCAAACCCCGTCAAGGCCACTACTTGTTTCAAGGGTTCAAACCCTGTCTCGTGCATTGCTTGTTTCAAGGGTTTAAACCCCATCTCGGCCACTGCTTGTTTAAAGGGTTTAAACCCCATCTGTGTCACTGCTTGTTTCAGTGGCTCAAAGGCCACTTCTTGTTTTAAGGGTTCAAACCCTGTCTCGGCCCCTACTTGTTTCAAGGGTTCAAACCTGTCTCGGCTACATAACTTGTGTGGGCATTGGTCATGAAATCATTTCTACGGCCATTTTCCCCCAAACTCTAATTCAAGTAGGACGGTTGCCTGTTAACGGCAAGAGTATGTTCACTTAGTACTGACAAACCAGCTAATCCTTGAAAAGCATCTGTTGGTTGACTGATTTTACTGAAATATCATTGAAAACGGAAGTAAATCCAACAAAACAAACAAGCAAAATGTTCCTGGCTATGTAACAAATGCTTATTTAAAAAAAATAATGTAAAAAGTAAATTTGATTAATAACACTGTCATGTAAATGGTAAATAGATGGAGAGCCAAGTCTTTGACAATGTAATTAAGACATAAACGCTTACAAATGGAAGATGTAAAGCAGGAGTTATTGCAATTTAACACTGTATATATGGACTCAAACAATGTCTGTATTGGTATCTATGTGATTGGCTCTTTCCAAATTTAAGAAATCATTGACATTCAATTGTAACCATGACAATTTGTGTAACAGGTTGGCGTGATGCAGAACATCGGTTACCCCGTTGCCAAGGCAAGCTCAAGATCCTGGAGGAGTTGTTTACCCAAGTGAAGTCTCTAAGGCCTGCCGATGCACCCACCATTAAAGACACGCCCGGATCTTCATCTCCCATGAGGAAAAAGAAAGGATTCAAAAACCTCTTTTCGTCTGCACCTAAATTTCACAAGGCCGTTAAAAGGTATGAACTCTTTCTACTTGAAATGTGAAACAGTGGGAAACGATTTTAAATAATTTTGCTCAATTTGGTCTTTCACCTGTCTGAAATTGGCTTAGAAACATTATATCAAGAATTTGCCAGTATTTTAAAACCAGTGTTAAAAAATCTTGCTTGCAACAAACCTTAATATATATTGTTAGCTCGGTGTTTTCAGAGAAAACACGAGGTATTGTCATAGCCAGCTCAACGTTTGCCGTCTGACATCTGCGTCATGCTAAAACCTTATCATTGGCTCTAAAATCAAAGTGCTTCCACCTACAACTTTGAAACTTCATATGTAGATGCACCTTGATGAGTTCTACATGCCACACCCATTTTGGGGTCACTAGGTCAAAGGTCAAGGTCACTGTGACCTCTAAAAAAAAAAAAAAAATTGTGACAAGTTACATTTATTAAAAACTGCACCAGTAGCTGAGAGTGGCACCCGTTATGTGGTGCTCTTGTAAGAAACTTAAATACTCCAAACATTCAAACATGCATGTCTCTGTTGCATGTTCATTTGGATGAAAATGTTTTGTCATGGGAACACAAGCTTGAAGGCTTATAATTATTTTGAAAATGTTTCTGTATCATTCCTTATATTCTTATGTTTGCTATTGTGGCAACAACCCAAGCCTTTTAATCACCAATATATCAAAGTACTAAGCACAATTGCACAGTAACCTCCCCTGCTTCACTTGATTTGTTGAGAATGGGAGATCACTTGTCATTCAGAAAGTAAGTGCACAGCAATACTACAGTTACCTCCCATGCTTCACTGATTAAGTTGACATGTGAAAGTGGAGCAGGTGAGATTACTTATCAAACTGTCATATAGTAGGGACCCAGTACCTCCATGATGACTTTCTTGCTCCAATGCATTCGTTTTTTTGGGAGGTCACTCATACTGACAATTAGAAACACTTCTTGTCTTGCAAAATATGTATTCATTTATAATTTATATAAAAAACAAACCTACAGTATTTATAATGACACCTAGTTATCAGCCTCCCTTGTTTTCAGTGGAGTGTACCTGGCCTGCTATTTCTGCTATGATGACAAAGTGTTGGTGACATCGGAGGAGCAGGTGCCCATGGTGGAGGTGGACGAGACGTTCGCGGGACCCTCTCTGCACCTTGACCTCTACTGGCTCATGAAGGTCGCATGCACGTGGGAGGATGTGCGGTCATTGCGCCAGGACATGGAAAGGAGCACAGCAGAGGGCAAGGTGCACTTCCGCGGGAAACTTCTGCAAGCCGTCTCAGTGTTACAGGTTTGGCCTTAACTAAAGCAAGAAAAAATGTTTCAGACAACCCTGACCCTATAGATTTTAGAGAATTTTTTTTCATTAAATCTTTAGTCAATATTTGCTTTTAAAAATTAGCGTTTTTAACAATTGAACACTAAAACACTTAATACAACAATAGGCACTAAATTTGCAGTGTTATGAGTGAAATAAGAAATATTCACAAAACTCTAAAAAGTCAGGTCCCTTTCAGAATGCATTAGGAACACACGATCTTGGAAAGTTTTACTACAAACCCCTAAAAGACTCCAGTGGAAGCATAGTGCTAGCGACAGTGAACTTTCTGAAGGACCCCAAGGTTGTGTCCTTGACCTCAGGAAAGTGGGTCCCATTTTCACGACTACAACGAAGGCAGAGCCAGTCCATAGGTGATTTTGTGGAGGACCAGGACACTATTCTGTCATCTATCAATGTAAGTTAAGTTCAATAGAACTGAAGAGTTTTTAAATCCAATACTTATCTTAACTTGTCAGTCCTAGCAAAATATGTCATACTTTTAACCTGAAAAAACTGACTTTTACTTTGAAGAAACACTAAGAAAAACTAAAACTGTAAGGAAGTCAATCTTTACTGAGGTTGCCATTTTTTTTTTAGTCAATCACTGCCTCAACACATCTCTCATTAGAAAGGTTTGATTGCTACTCCTCTACCTGACCACCTTCCCAGCGTGACCTAGCATTGGTATTTAGGCCTCACGCTGTGGGGTTAAATGCATGTGCATAAAGTTTCGCTCCAAATGATATCATTAAAGCGGTAAGGGTCTTCACTGCACAGGCTAATATGAGACATCACTTTACGTACATGCATTAAACACCCATATCACAGCTCCTGGCTCATTTCTATGTTACAGGAAATGCGTGTGTACCACAGGACAAGTTCTATGCCTCTACGCCCTGGACTCTACCTTGGCTACTTGAAGCTTCACGTTGCCATTGACGTTGTAAGAGTGCTCGTCTCCCAGGCTGCACCCAATGTACTTCCAAACGTGAAAGTCAGAGACTGTTCAAACATTTCTATGTATGTATATTTGATTAGCCATACACTGCTGTAACATGTCTGTGAAACAAACATCTATCAGTCCGAGACTATTCAAACACTTCTGTATATATGAATTGCATAACAAGGTTCTTTAGAAGCAAAAATAACAACAACAAAAGTTTAAAGATGATTATTTTAAACTTTGCTCTCATGGTGGGATTTCTATGATAAGACACAGAATGGCTTATTGAATCAAATGAAACAGCACAATACACTCGTGTGGTATTATAATTAATGCTTAGTTAATATTTCATAGTACCTATCAAATCAAATCAAATAGAACAATACACTTGTGGTTAAATAGTTAATGTCTAGTTAACATTTAATAGTACCTATTTAATCAAATAAAATAGAACAATAAACTTGTGGTTTTAAAAACTCGTGTCTTTACACTTAAATTTCACCTATAAAATAAAATAGCATATTACACTTGTGGTATCATAATTAATATCTTGTTAAACATTGTAAGTACATAATTAAATCACTATTAATTTTTCGATAAATTATGTACACAAACACCTTTTTACAAATTGATAGTTATTCATGTTTCATTCCTGTGCTACAGGGATGAGTGGCAGTGGTTGAAGCAGCTTCATTCAGGTCGCCCCAGCGCGGCCTCCACATCAACCAATCAGCAGGCGTTCTACTCCTCCCTCTCACAGGCCTCAGAAAAACTCTTTAAAATGCTCAGTGAGTGCCTGATCTTGGTTCATTTAATATATCCCTCTAAAAATAAACTGATGTTTTAGTATTTTGTTTAAAAATATGTAAGGTATGTAATGTGGGTTCAATTTCAAATCCAAACATTTTATAGCATATGTTGTTTGTGTTATGACCAATAGTTTTAGATTACAAAAACCAAAGACAGTTCTCGGCAGTTCTTTAAAGATTTATTTCTTTGATGATAATAAATAAAAGGAACATAGCAAACTATATAAGACTTCTGACTTTACAAGGGCAAACAACTCATATAAAACAGACTGACAACTTATATAAAACCACTGACCTATATAAAACAGACAACCTATATAAGACAGTCAACCTAAAAAAGACCTCATGTTTATCCCATACTGAATGCTTATAACCACAAAAGGACACTGATTAGATACCATAACTTTGCCTGCAGGTATCCCAGAGGAGCTGTGTGCGGGGCATCGCCTGTATGACTGTGAGGTGATAGAGTTGAACGCACACGTGTCCTTCCTGCTGATATTGCCCCCTCCAGAGGACCTTTGTATCATTCCTAGTAGTGGTGAGGAAGATGTGGAGAAGACTAAAGAGAGGGAAAATTTTACTCTTCTACCTGTGCAGGTCTTTGAAATGAGTAAGTGTGCATTCAGTATCTCTATGTCTGTGAAAAAGGACATTTATTGCTTTCAAAATGGTTCAAAGTAAATGTTACTTCCATTAAGCATATATTCCTGTTAATAATGATACTGCTTATAAATAGAAGAAAAACTGCATTCAATTTTGTTATTGAGCCTATTTTCAGAAAGATTGTTTAAGCTATCACAAAGGTCAAGTGTATGTGTGGTGTAGGGATTTTATATTTATTTGGGACAAGGCTCTTGTTTTTAAGTAACTGATGTGTACGATTTGTGGTGCGAAAAACCTATGTCTGTGGATTAAAGGTCAATATCACATTATTCAAGGGTCAGATTTGAGCATAATGCAGTTGGTTTGGTCTGTGACTTAGTCAATCCTTTGTATATCTCTCAAAGGTCAAAGTCAAACTTTAAGAATCACAAATGAAATTTCTTACATGCAGCAGTGCTTGACATGTTGCCAAAAATTATCTAGTATTCATTAACATGCACTTTATGGATAATATTTGCTTTGATTGTAATCTCAGTAGATCGTACTTAACACAGAAAATCAATGAACTTATGCAATATGGTTTGTGTTTTCAGTCAATATGTGTACATATCAGCCCCATTTCATCAGCCGCTACTCCCGCCTGTCCTCAATTCTAGAGATGGACACCATACTGGCACAGCAGACGCAACGGGAGGTAGGCACAATTTCATATATCAGTGGTTACCAATAATTATTGTTTTTTGTTTTTAAATTCATTAACTTTTTTCACTTATGTTGAAGATGTTTCATGTTTTGATTGGGAATCCAGTTACGAATATTTGTTTTTGCATGATACATGTATATATGTTATTGTCTATGATTTCACCATGAATAGATACTAAGGAGGACAAGACAAGTATTTCTTATAATTGCCTCATCACATACTGAAATTATGCTTTAACATACTGTTGATGTAACCTAATAACAATGTTTCTTTATTTCAGGCCTTCTCCAAAGAGGAGCTTCACACAGCCAAAGACCGGGTCCATCAGATGATGAAGTTGCAGAGTGACCTTGACAAGACGTGGAAGGACATGCGTTGGACTATGGACATCATCACTACCGCTCGGTCCCGAACATTCCCCGCAGGAATTCCTGTACAGATGCTCCTAACACCATCAGCAAATGAAGATTCATTATCTGTGCAGCTTGAACTGAAGGGGAAAATTTTGGACAACAATAATTATCAGCAGTGCAATTCTAATTCTTGTGATTCCAATGAAATCAGTGTTGGGAAGGACCATAGGAAAATTGCCAAATTCTATGATCCTCTTCACGAAGATGCGCAAGAAAATGGACATTTGGACACTCAATCAGATGCTTCTAGTCACAACGACATTCTACGGGTGTATGCAGCTTACGAAACTGGTCTGGCAAAAGGAACTAGTGTAAAACTTCATGTGACTCCAAAAACTACGGCAAGGGAGGTAATAAACTTAGTGGTGGTGAATCTGAACCAAGCTGTGATAAACAAGGGCAAACCTGGACCCATATATTCTGAGGAGGAATTCTCCGAGTTCTGTCTTGTTGCGGTTATAGGGGCCAGGGAGAGGATATTACGAGACGATTATCAGCCCCTGCAGCTGCAGAACCCCTGGACAAAGGGGAAACTATTTGTGCGAATGAGGAACAATCTGCTAGCAGCAATACAGCAAGGGCAGGCAACTGCTGTATGATGGTGTGGGGCGAGGTGTGCTGGAGTCAGTGCTGTGCTATATGAAACACTTAATCAAGTGGAATAAGTATTAGGTCATGTTGATACGTGTACCTGTATAACTTTTATAGGCATTGAATCAAACATCCGTTCTAATTGTTTATGCCACTCTATGAAGAAAGCGGCATGCAGTTGTCGCACTGTCTGTCCAAACGTCTGTACTGAAGTGTTGGAATGCCCGTCCACAACTTACTGTCTTGGCCATTATTTTGTCATATATTGATGGATATTTAATAACTAGGAACAAATTTCAACCGTCATAAGAAGAAATGTTGTATATAACATCACCCAACTTCAACAGTGAAGGTCACTCTTAGAACAGCCTGATAATTCCTGTTCCAGCCATAACTTTGGCATTTATCTATGGAATTTTAAATAACCTGGCTCAAATGTATACCAGAACATGTTGCATGTATAACATCCATCTCTCTACCTAAAAGGTTAAGGTCAAACTTAGGGGTCAAATGTAAAATTTGTTAATAAAATACCTCAAATATTCATGTCTAAGCCATAACATTGCCCTATATGGGTGGATTTTTAAATAAATTGGTGAAAATGTAAACAAACATAAGACAACATGCAGTGTGTAACACCTGTTTCCCTACCTCAAAGGTCAAACCAAGAGGTCAAATGTATTTTTTGGCCAAAAATCACTTTTGCCTGACTTACAATGTCATAAATTATTGAATTTTAATATAACTGAACATTATTGACATTTGTGAGTTGGCAAAGCATGTCATGCCTCTCACTCGATCTTAAAGGGCAGTGTCACTCTTAGAGGTCAAAAGTCAAATTTGGCCATTAAAAATAATAGCTTTTTGAAATAAGTGAAGTTTTTACAAATAAACAGAATGTGGGGGCATCTTGTCTTAATATTTCCAAATGTGTAATGTTGTCACTGTGGTATTTCTAAGCAGTGAAAATTAAATAAAAGAAGGTAAACTGCCAATATCTTCCCTATATGACTGAAATATTATAATATTATTAGAAATGCAAAAGGTTTTATCTAAGTTTGAAACAAACCTACTTTAGTTTAGTAAAAAATCTCTACAGTAGATCTGCATTTGTGGGAATATCATAGGAGGTTGTGGTTTTGTTGTATGTATTGCATTAGATGATGGCATTTAACATTTCTGTCTCAAAACTTGCCAGTGATTATTATTGTTTATACGCAAAGCATTATTTGTTCACAATTGTTATTCCTTAGCCTTCATTATTGTATTGGTTTCTTTCAAATACTTACTACAATTAAAGTTAAAAAATTACTTCAGTGTACTTTTAGTACTTTTTGTTCTTAGCAATATATATCATTTTAATAAATGTCAATTTCAAACATTTTTCATTTATTCTGGTAGTGTTTTCAACCATTATATTACCGTTATGTTAACATTTTCATAGATGTAAATATAAAATACTTTAATTTATTATTGTGTTCACGTAACCCAGTGCAATTTTTATCTTCCATGTTCTTACATCCAAACCCCCCACCACTGTGATGCCATGTCCTGTGTCTTGTAAGTCCTGTCCAGCATTGTCTTGTAGTTGGGTGACATTGTTATATTGCAAACCTGTCTACTCTGGTCTTGCCCTGTAGCTCAATATGAGCTATGTACTGTATGTGTAGCACTGCCTAACTAACAGTAATAGTTTATATTATTACCAGAACTAGTAGAGTTCACATAGTTTGTGATAGGATTCTAGGACAGGACAAACATTATGTAGATCATACATTAACATACTTGTGTATTTCATGAGCAGTAACTCATAAATAAAGACATGCTTAGCAGATTCAATAGTTTGCTGGTCAATTTATTTTTTGAAGGATCATGATAACTGTCTCTCATTGCAAAATAATTCAAATGAATTTAACCTGCATTTTTAAGGAAATGTTTTCACATTATTTAAATCAGATTTTAAGCTTACATTTTACTTATCATTATAATTGTATTGTTAACAAAAGTACTTTTCTCAAAATCATAAAGCATAGTTGATTGGAACAGACATGGTATTCTATTTTGTTTGTATGCCCCCATTTCATGAGGGTTGCAGCGGACATATAGAATTGCCCTTGTCTGTCAGTTTTTCTCTTTTTTTTATAAGCACGAAACTAAAAAAGGTTTAGTGAAACTTTGCAAACATATCAATCAGCATGAGAAATTGTGCACTTCCATATTTAAGTTTGAATGTTTCCAACATAAATAGATTTATGACCCCTTTTAAGCCAAAAATTACAATTTGTAACTTGTATTGTGCATAACTAAACATTTTCTGGTTTAGGTCTTTAATTAAATATACTTAAACTGACATATAAAAAATTTGTTTCAATTTATAACTGTAATGGGTTTTAAAGCTGAAAGAGTAAATAACTATTTGCATAATAGTGAACAAACTCTCACAGATACTGCTCATCATTCCCTGTGTTGTGTATGTGTTGTGGAGCCTCAAGTCATATAATTTTAAAGACTGTTACGGGGCCTAAAGTCTTATTTTGTTACATATTATGAATAACATATAGTACTGTATTACATGGATAAGAACATATACTGTACCATAAGTTTTCAAACACTTAAAAAAAAATATTTTCATTTCACAGTTAATTTTCACTTTTTTAAACAGTGAATTATCAATTTTAATTCCCCAATATTTCTCTACAGACCACCCAAAAAATAAAAAAAAATAAAAAAAATTAACATAGCAAGCAACACAGTTATAAGCATATGTGTCCTTTTTAAGTACCAGTATTTTATTTTATATTTATTTCCATATTTTCATGCCACTGAAATACTTTTCAGGTCACTATCATATTATCATTGTTCACGGTGATTCTCAAACATAACAACATTATTTGCATTTGAAGAAGAAACCTATCAATTTATATTCTCTGTATGTAATGGTTTGAAGAGTTTACATGTTGGTAAAAACATAGACATAAGTAATTTTCTTAAGCAAAGCTATTTTTCCCACCCAGCAATGTTATTAATACCAATCATATTGCTTTTATATGTTATTTACTTATTTATACATAAATATTTTGCACGGATGAACCAGTCTTTCATAAGTAATATGTTAAAAGTTGTCTCTGTGAATGGAGGGACAATATGTGATTTTATTTAATCAATAATTTATTGATGTATTTATACAATTAACCAAATATGTCTCTCAGTGTTTAGGCTGTTAATAAAGCATTGGAGTTCCAATAGTTATTAGTTATATGTTGGTAACCAGTAATTATGCATTGTAGAATTTGTTTAGAATCTTTATTATTGTTTGGTTAGTCGATTTAATTCGAAATAAAACTACAAACCCTTTCTTGTTGTTGTTGTATTCAAGTCAGTTTCTGGGAAATATGGGCATAATACATGTGCATAGAGTATCAGATTTCCCAGGGGGACCTTTGCATGAAAAATTACATAAAAGTGGACAGTGTTGTACTTGATTGTCCTGTTCCAACTGAACAGGTACATCAGGGACAATACTTTATGCACATGCATTTAGCAACATTTTCCCAAAGCAGGACTCATTAATCAATAAGAGCGCTCATGCTTGTTGTTGGTTCAATGAACCTAGACTGAATTTTCTTTATATAAAGAGACATCCTTAAAACTGAAAATTCCATTTAAGCAGAACTAAAATTGGGGATTGCATAGGCTAATCTTGGAAAACACTACACACATGCATTATGCACAGGTTTTCCATAACGAGTCTGAAATAATCACACAAAGTGTAATAATTATGTCATTAAATTATTATGCAAAGTAGCTCAACAAATTTTACACTACACCTCCAATTTGTAATAATTAAAATGAATTAATAATAATATAGTTAAACAATATAGTAAAGTATTTTATGGTTTAAAATATTAATTCCTTATTACTCTTATACATAAATATGATCAATATGAAGGATAGAAAATGTAATCTTTTTTATTATCTCACCTGAGCACAATGTGCAGCGTCAACATTTGCCTTGTTAACACTGTATAGAGGCCACATTCATAGTCCAATCTTCATGCAATTTGGTAGGAAGATTGGTCTCAATGATATCTCAAATGAGTTTGAAAATGGTTAGGTTTGCTTGAAAAACATGGCTGCCAACGGGCAGGACATTTTTCCTTATATAGCTTTATTAAAACCTTGTTAACACTCTAGAGGCCATATTTATTGGTCAATCATCAAGAAACTTGGTAAGAAGAATTGCCCCAATAACATCTTGGACAATTTTAAAAATGGTTCTTGTTGCTTGAAAAACATGGCTGCCAGGGGGCAGTGCATTTTTCCTTATATGGCCATAATAAAACCTTGTTAACATTCTAGAGGCCGCATTTATTGTCCGATCATCATGTAACTTGGTCAGAAGATTTGTCCCAATGATATCTTAGTTGAGTTGAAAAATAGTTTTGGTTGGTTGAAAAACATGGGCACCAGGGGGCGGGGCATTTTTCCTTTGATGGCTATATGCCTATATTAAAACATTGTTAACACTCTAGAAGCCACATTTATTGTCTGATCTACATGAAAGTTGGTCACAAGACTTGAACCAATGATATCTTGGACGAGTTCAAAAATTGTTCCAGTTGGTTGAAAAACATGGCCACCAGGGGCTGGGCACTTTTCCTTATATGCCTATTGTTAAAACTTGTTAACACTCTTCAAGTCTCATTTATTGTCGAATCTTTATGAAACTTGGTCAGAATATTTGTTCTAATGATATCTTGGATGTGTACGAAAATGGTTCCGGTCTGTTAAATAACGTAGCCGCCAGGGTGTTCACTATTCATGAAAGTTGGTTAGAACATTTGTTCTAATGACATCTTGGGCTGCACAGAACAGGTCAGTTCCTTTGAATCTCAGGTGAGGGACTTTGAGCCTTTCAGGCTCTCTTGTTCAAAATGAATGGTATATAATATTAAAAGTAAGAACACTCTGTGTATGCGTTTTGAACAGACCCAAAGTAATGACCCTGAAGATGTGTGAATTCTGTGTGGGGGGGGGGGCATCAGATTCTATAGAATATTTTAACTGTTCAACGTACTGAACTTGTTGCACTTCAAGGCCAGGCGTGATGTTTTATCATTTCTGCCTGTCCCATGCAAGCTGTGCCTATATGCCACTTACACAGAAAATTTCATGTGCAATGCCTCCAACCAAACTTCAGATATTTATAAGAAAACATTTTTCTATTTTTTTATAATTGACCTTGGCCCGATGAACAATAAATGCAAGGTGTGCTTGTAGTTTTCATGCACGCATAATTTAAGCACAATAACTTTATCCAAACTTCTTGAGTTATTGAGAATAAGCCATTTAAGATATGAGCACAGCATGCTCAATGACGAGCTTTTGTGATCACTTTTTATGCT